>NC_092340.1:185397500-185557500 GCF_046630445.1 Rutidosis leptorrhynchoides | reverse complement strand
CATCTTTATTTTGATACTCATAACCCTTTTAACTATAATTATAACCATACTAATAGTAATAATATTATTGATACTGATATTAATACTGATATTAATACTGATGTTAATATTTATATTTTAATGAAAGTAATAATAAAAATATTAATCTAATCACTATATTTTAACTTGTAATTATATATATCAATATTACAGTTCACTAGTTATATATTATCATATAATATAAAATAACATACATTTAATATTTAATATTTATATATATGTATCATTACACATACAATCAATAATTATGTATGGAAATCAGATATACATATATATTTCAACTAATATATATATATATATATATATATATATATATATATATATATATATATATATATATATATATATATATATATATATATATATATATATATATAATTATGTTTTAATTATCAAGTAGATAAATAAATTTCAGAGTATAACATTTATTATTTTGTTAACATTTATAAATTATGTAAATCTACTTTCTATATTTACATAAACGATTTTAAATAACAAGTTTAAGTTTTATGTCATAATTACTTAATAGTTCTCTAATATGTTTAATTTATAATATATAATTATTTACAGGTTTAGTTATTTATATATATACATTTCTATTTATGATTACGGGTTCGTGAATCGTCGAAAATAGACAAAAGGTCAATTGAATATATGAACATAGTTCCAAAGTTTTCGAGATTCAATACTACAGACTTTGCTTATCATGTTGGAAACATATAAAGATTTAGTTTAAATTTGGTCGAAAATTCTCGGGTCTTCACAGTACCTACCCGTTAAAGAAACTTCGTCCCGAAATTTAAATGTGATCGTCATGGCTATCAATAAAAATATTTTCATGATGAATATGAGTTGATAAATAGAGTTTTATCATCATTGAGTAATATGGATAAAACAATTTGATTATTCGAAGAGCACGAGTGAAGCTATTCATAAAAGAATGAAATGAGAAACAAAGATTTGTTTTTAACTTTTTGACGTAGTCAGGTTTGAATTTAGAAGATAAAGTTTGTCTTAACTTTTGACGTCGTATTGATTGAATTCCGGAATTCAAGGGATATAAAGAAAATCTTCGAAATCTAAAAGATTTGATTCTTCGGCGAATAAGAAAATTAAGATCTCTATAATTAAATGCGACGATTTGTCACAATTACTACATCTGATATTTCCATTATAAATTTACCTTTTCCGTTCCATTAGTTTTCACCACTTCTATACTCAATTCCCAAATCCAAAAGATTGTGAAAATGCTTAATCCAATTCTAATCTTTGTCCTTATCCTGACTGTCGTAACAATCGTTCTCCTTTTCCAACTTCCACAGTACGAATCTGTTTATTTCTACTATGCTCTAGGGATTATTTTATTTATAATCCTCACGTGTCTTTATATTGTTATACGCACTGATATCCATAGTTTGTAATTTCGGTGTTGTTGTTGGGCTTTATATTCTTCCTTATATTTCAATGTCCCTATTCCTGTCTCCTATAATCACTGTCATCCACAGTTAATACTCCCTTCTATTTACTGTGATTTATACCCCCTTTCTATTTCGGAGCTTCATGCTTTGGTTTTCTTTTCGCGAATAACGGTCCAGAATTCATAGATGTGGAGTTTCGAATGAGTTTAAAGTTCTAAACAAGAAAGAACGTAATAGCACGATTTGATTTGTCAAATTACCAGAATAACTGAGAATAGTACTATCAAGAATATATTTTCTTGATATGTTCAGAAATGAAGCAGAATGAAAGAGTTATGTAACATGATACATGATGACGTTATAATCTGTGAATCATCATATTCCCTTTAGAAACTCAGCATGACTTACCGTAATATAATCACGTTGATCAAGTGTCATTATATTATACTAACTCATGCATCAGTTCCCAACATTACTTCAATAACATTCATATTTTAAGCTCGAAAGTTTACAGAATATAGAAACTAACAGTTTCTATATGATGTAACACTGATATCATGAAGAGATTAATGACTTCAGATAAGAATACTTATGAAAATATCTTTAGAAATATGGAGGATATTTATAATGAAAGATAAGATAATATCTTTGAATATCTAAGATCAGAGGATGATGGAGACTATTGTCCGCAAGGGTCTAGAGTCAGAAGCAAGGTATTCGCTAAAGATTTCAGCAGGCATTGAATCATTTGGATTCTTTGAAGTCAAACTTATTCTTTGTGATTTGTCCACGGCTTCCTTCATAGTTTCGCATAATCCGCTTTTCGGTACTAAATTTTCTATTGAATGTTTCCAATATAATGATACACAGGAAGCATGAAGAGGTATATAATTTCGGACGAGAATATTGATGAAAATATCCTCAGAAATATCGAAGATATTGATGATGATATTTTGGAATTTCTAAGTTCGATGGTTGATGGAGAAAGATTTTTCCGTAAGATTTTAACATGAGTACGGAGCAAGATATTCGTTGAAGGTTTCATCGGATCCAAAATTACCTGGATTCTTTGAATATGTTATGGTCCTTGTATTTGTCCTTGGTCTCTTTCGTGGTTAACTCTATCCGTTTTCCAGTTCCAACGTTTCTGAGCTTTTCCAACATATTATTCTTTATCATCAAACTCCCGATGATTAAGGTCGTTTACGGTTGTCTATAGTTTTTACTGCTTCGTTCATCTTTTTCAACATTCAGAGTATTGATTTGTGACTGAGTGCTTTTCAGAATTTCAGAATGAAAGATCATAATTGTAAGAGATAAATATCATACATATAACTATTGATGTAGCTATGCCGTGAGTTTTCAAAGTACTGATTGCTGATTCCCCGTAATTGGTATGGCAGTTCTCGTTACAAGATGCGGATGAGTATATGATAGGGTTTCAATGAATAAATATAATAATTTATCAGAGAGATTTAAGCCAAGAAGCATCGAGGTTGTTGGTACGTCTGCTGGTAATGTCGTGGAATATAAAAGAATTCTCCGGTATCAAAAGGGTAATCGTATATATCAGGATTATAATAAGACTACTTCGAATGAAAAGTCGAAGTTGACTTGCTGGAGCTGTGACAAAACTGGCTATCTCGAACAGTAGATGCAAAGTTATTTTCGGTAATAATAACGCTCAAGGAATTAGCACAGCTACGTGTTAAACGTTTACTCAGGTTTCGAGTGTTTTCAGGTGCATAACTATATGCATCAATCTTTTCTCCCGTAAATGAAGTGCGGTTGGTTCATCCTCTCGATTGAGGTGTTTTCAAGAATCACGAAAGGTTTGAACGCAAAATGTAATTGTGAAGATACAAATGATGTTTAAGACGAAATCAAGTGGCAACTTGAAGAATTATTTAGTTTCATATGTTATAATCAATATTTTAATTCATTTTAATTGTCCAATGTTATTAGTCCACAGTCGATAGTCCACAGTTGACAATCTAATAATTCATATATAGTTTAATATATAATATTCGAATTAATACGTGTCGTGACCCGTATACGTCTCAGACTCGATCACAACTCAAAGTATATATATTATTTTAGAATCAACCTCAACCCTGTATAGAGAACTCGATCATTACTGCATATAGAGTGTCTATGGTGGTTCCAAATAATATATATAGATGCGTCGATATGATATGTCAAAACCTTGTATAAGTGTCCCGATATTTAAAGTGCGTAAAATAAATAACAGAAATTAAATAACGATAAATAAAATTGCGAGAATGTAAATTGCGATAATTAAATTGCGATAAATAAACTGCTATAAATAAAATATAATCAGTTAGCTAGAAACAGTTAGCTAGGATCTTTTTAGCGTGGTTTCTTAACAAAATTTCATATTGTTAATTAGTCTGTTTCTAATCAATTTTTATTGTGTTCTTTATTTCTACATTATGCCACTTGTTGGATTCTGGTAAGTCAAAATCCAAATATGAAATTGTATTTGAATGAAAATGGTTATTCTGTGGTGAACGGATTCGTATATCGGTAGATGTAAATAGGATAGTAAATGATTGTTGAATCAGATTCAAAGAATGTACAGTGTATCTTTTTAATGTGAAATCTAAATATTTCTCGGGTATTACCTACCCGTTAAAATATTTTCACCATTAACAGTTTGTACGAAAGAATTTTTAATTACAATCTTTATGAAAATGTATATACATATATATTTTCTACAGATGTAATTATGAATTTAATGAGTCAATATGATAATAGACTCATTCGATTTACCGTTAGAACAAGAATATATAATCTCTAAAACATTAGAGAATACATAATCGCCATGTCGAACTAAGATTAATGATGTAGAACGTCATGTAGAACGATGATTATACTCGAGGTAAAGAATGAGATGTTGAGGCATGGATTGTTGATGGTACTGGTGCTGTTACGGATGGTACTGTTGGTGCCGGTGATGTTGCTGAAGCTGGTAAATTTTGCGCCATATTCTCCGAATTAATTACTCGAGCGCGAAGCTCGTTGACTTCTTCCATTACTCCAGGATGATTGTCGGTCAGAACGAGCAGATGAATAAGATTTAGAATTGTGGATAATATATAATAGTTACGAGATATCCTGGAAATGAGGGTGAAAATGGTGTTTCGGACTGATTCTCCGGTAAGTGTTTCAGGTTGTTCGCCTAGAGGTAAATTTGGTTGGTGGAAGGGATCGTCTTCTTCGTGTCTCCATTGATTAAGTTGACTACGAAACCATCAGATGAATTGGGGATGGCTGATTTGTTGATTCATTCCGGTGACTCTGCTTTCGAAACTCGAGTGAAACTCTATGTCGGAATAGCTGTCGGAATAGCTATCGGAATCTAAAGGACTCGAACTGGTTGAGGGATTCATCTCGTACGATCAGATGAAGGATTTTCGATAAAAAAAAATAAGATGTAGATTAGTACCCTGCAATATATAATTTTATATATGCATATTTAATACTAAAATCCCATAAATTATGGAGGAATCTACGGAATCTGTCAGGCAAAGGTAACAATAACAGATACGCTAAGATATGAATTTATCTATACACTTTCTATGCAATAGTGGCAGTAGGACGTGTCTAGACTTTAAGGATGATGAGCAATTAATTTTTCGACACTAAATGATAAGCAAAACTTTTGACATGCAGACACGGTCGAAGTCCAGACTCACTAATGCGTTCTAACGACTATCAGTTAGACACACTAATGCAGACCCGGTTCGCTAAGACCACCGCTCTGATACCAACTGAAAGGACCCGTCCTAATCCATCCGGACGAAGTCCATATTTATTATAAACGATTCACATCAGTTGATTACATCGCGAGGTACTCGACCTCTATATGATACATTTTACAAACATTGCATTCATTTTTGAAAAGGACAATCTTTCATTACATATAAGGTTGACGTCATGCACACCATTTCATCATATATCTTACTATAATTGACTTAATAATAATCTTAATGAACTCAATGACTTGAATGCAACGTCTTTTGAAATATGTCATGAATGACTCCAATTAATATCTCTAAGATGAGCAAAACCACAGCGGAAGATTTCTTTCGTACCTGAGAATAAACATGCTTTAAAGTGTCAACCAAAAGGTTGGTGAGTTCATTAGTTTAACATAAATAATCATTTCATAAATTTAATAGACCACAAGATTTCATATTTCCATTTCTCATAAACATACGTCTCATGCATAGAGACAAAAATATCATTCATATGGATTGAACACCTGGTAACTGACATTCACAATATGCATATAAGAATATCCCCATCATTCCGGGATCCTTCTTCAGACATGATACAAATTTCGAAGTACTAAAGCATCCGGTACTTTGGATGGGGCTTGTTGGGCCCGATAGATCTATCTTTAGAGTTCGCGTCAATTAGGGTGTATGTTCCCTAATTCTTAGATTACCAGACTTAATAAAAAGGGCATATTCGATTTCGATCATTCAACCATATAATGTAGTTTCAATTACTTGTGTCTATTTCGTAAAACAGTTATAAAACAGCGCATGTATTCTCAGTCCCAAAAGTATATATTGCGAAAGCATTTAAAAAGGGATTAATGAAACTCACCTAATGTATTTTGTAGTAAAAATACATATGACTATATTGAACAACTGAACAATGTAGGGTTGGCCTCGGATTCACGAACCTATATCATTTGTATATTTATATTAAAACGTATAATCGTAATCGAGCAACTATATTAATAATAGTGATGTAGTTCATTTATATAATAGATTATTAAGTTTCATTATATATATTTTCATTATATATATATAGTTATATTAATATAGTTAAGTTATGTGTATTAAATATATATATTTATATATCTAATCTTTATTTTTATGCTTATAAATTTATTAATGATAATTTTTTTTAAAAAATGATGTTTTTACTAATAATGATAAAATGATAGTTTTTCTTATAATGATTCGTTTAATAATAATACAATTGTAATAATAGTAATAATTATACTTTTTTTAATAATAATACTAATTCTTACTAAAAATGATAATTTTAGATAATAATAATATGTTATTGATGATAAATATAATAATATGCTTAGTAAGTATAATAACCATACTTTATATAATAATTTTAATAACAATAACGATAAAAATATTAACATTGATATTATAGATACTAATATTAGTAATTTTAATAGTTTTTCTACTAACAATAATATATCTCAATATTGATAATAATTTTTAATAATAATGATAATATCACTTGTAAATATGATGATAATACTAATATTTAATGATACTAGTTTGTTATATTTTCCTACTACAATAATAATAATCCTAATCATGATAATACATATATCAATTTTATTACTACTAATAATAACACTAATAATACTTATCGTTATTACTTAATAACAAAAATAATAGTAATACTAATCCTAATCCCTATGTTAACATAATAATAATAATAATAATATCACATTTTACATTAATAATAACAATAACCATATAATTAATAATAGGAACTAACATAATGATATAAAATAATAATAATAATAATAACAATAATTAATAATAATAATAATAATTATAAAAATAAAAGATGAGACTACCTCAAGAAAATTGGCCTAAAAAGAATATAGCCTCTCCAGGGACTCGAACCCTCGACCTCTCGAAACCCGCTAACACTCAAGACCGTTTGGCTGTTGCCCCTTTTCTGCATATATTTGTAACCCGTATATATTTATACCTATTATCTTTCTGAATACTTTTCTTCTTCTTCTCAAAAAAAATTCATACGCTACATCAATTGCACAATCAAAATTTGAGTTACCAGTTAAGTTTAAGTTTTAAAATCAAAAGAGAAATATTTATTTATACTTAACTGGATTGAAGAAGGAAAAAAAAATGGAAATATGGCTGTTGGCCGTCGCTGGTATAAACAAAAAAAAAATATTAACTTTGAATTTGAGGTTGTTTTAGCTCATAATCCCTAAACGAAAAAGGTTTTAAATCGTATCAATAATCTTTATCTATCATTATTTTAACAGAAAACATTATAACACTTTTGAATTTCCTTATGAACACAAAGTTTGACTTTTTGGAATTCGAACTTTGACTCCACAATTTGATCTTGATAACAAACATTGGAGATTGATAATTTGCAGATAGTTTGAAAGGGTGATTACTAAGGATTCTGCATTATTAGATTTTGATGATTGATTTGAGATTGAGTTTTGGGTTAATTGGGTTGCCGAAGAGAAGAAAAAAAAATATGTTTGTTTCTTGATTTCTGATCAATCTCCTTGAATAGCAGTGATAGATGAAAATCATACAAACGATCTAATTTATGCAGTATCATGAATTGATTAAAGATTTGTTTTATGGTGTATATCCTCGACAAGAGTTCACGAGAGGGGATAAATAGAAAGAAGAAGAAAAGTGCATAATGATAAAAAAATATCACGCGTAATTATTCAGTCTTTTATATATATTTGCACTTTATATATGTATAATATATATATATATATATATATATATATATATATATATATATATATATATATATATATATATATATATATATATATATATATATATATATATATATATATATATATATATATATCGTTGTTTATATATATATATTTACTTATATATATGTATTTATATTTTTATATATCAGTATTTGTATAACTATATATATCGACTATATATGTATATCTATATATATACGGAAACATGATTAATATTTGTTATACAAACATTAATATTAAATATTAATTTTAACCATATTAATGAAACTAATAATAGTAATAATGTTATAACAATGATAATTAATTAATCGAAATAATAATAATACTAAGAATGATATCAATGCTAATGATATTTAAAAAAATGATAATTTTTATTAATAATAATAATATTAATCTTAATAATAACTAAAATTATAGTCTTAGTAATTCTTATAATAATATTTATATTTAGCATCTTTATTTTGATACTCATAACCCTTTTAACTATAATTATAACCATACTAATAGTAATAATATTATTGATACTGATATTAATACTGATGTTAATATTTATATTTTAATGAAAGTAATAATAAAAATATTAATCTAATCACTATATTTTAACTTGTAATTATATATATCAATATTACAGTTCACTAGTTATATATTATCATATAATATAAAATAACATACATTTAATATTTAATATTTATATATATGTATCATTACACATACAATCAATAATTATGTATGGAAATCAGATATACATATATATTTCAACTAATATATATATATATATATATATATATATATATATATATATATATATATATATATATATATATATATATATATATATATCAAGTAGATTAATAAATTTCAGAGTATAACATTTATTATTTTGTTAACATTGATAAATTATGTAAATCTACTTTCTATATTTACATAAACGATTTTAAATAACAAGTTTAAGTTTTATGTCATAATTACTTAATAGTTCTCTAATATGTTTAATTTATAATATATAATTATTTACAGGTTTAGTTATTTATATATATACATTTCTATTTATGATTACGGGTTCGTTAATCGTCGAAAATAGACAAAAGGTCAATTGAATATATGAACATAGTTCTAAAGTTTTCGAGATTCAATACTACAGACTTTGTTTATCATGTTGGAAACATATGAATATTTAGTTTAAATTTGGTCGAAAATTCTCGGGTCGTCACAGGCAATTTAGTGATGAAATCCATGGTAATGTTTTGCCATTTTCATTCCGGGATTTCGGGTTGTTGAAGTAGACCTGATGGTTTCTGATGCTCAGCTTTGACCTTAGAACACGTCAAACATTCTCCTACGTATTTAGCAACATCGGCTTTCATACCCGGCCGCCAAAAATGTTTCTTGAGATCCTTGTACATCTTCCCCGTTCCAGGATGTATTGATTATCTGGTTTTATGAGCTTCTCTAAGTATCATTTCTCTCATATCTCCAAATTTTGGTACCCAAATCCTTTCAGCCCTATACCGGGTTCTGTCTTCCTAAATATTAAGATGCTTCTCCGATCCTTTGGGTATTTCATCCTTTAAATTTCCCTCTTTTAAAATTCCATATTGCGCCTCCTTTATTTGAGTAGTAAGGTTATTGTGAATCATTATATTCATAGATTTTACTCGAATGTGTTCTCTGTCCTTCCTGCTCAAGGCGTCGGCTACCACATTTTCCTTCCCTGGGTGGTAACGAATCTCAAAGTCGTAATCATTCAACAATTCAATCCACCTACGCTGCCTCATATTCAGTTGTTTCTGATTAAATATGTGTTGAAGACTTTTGTGGTCGGTATATATAATACTTTTGACCCCATATAAGTAGTGCCTCCAAGTCTTTAATGCAAAAACAACCGCGCCTAATTCCAAATCATGCGTCGTATAATTTTGTTCGTGAATCTTCAATTGTCTAGACGCATAAGCAATCACCTTCGTTCGTTGCATTAATACACAATCGAGACCTTGCTTTGATGCATCACAATAAATCACAAAATCATCATTCCCTTCAGGCAATGACAATATAGGTGCCGTAGTTAGCTTTTTCTTCAATAACTGAAATGCTTTCTCTTGTTCATCCTTCCATTCAAATTTCTTCCCTTTATGCGTTAATGCAGTCAAGGGTTTTGCTATTCTGGAAAAGTCTTAGATGAACCTTCTGTAGTAACCAGCTAGTCCTAAAAACTGGCGTATGTGTTTCGGAGTTTTCGGGGTTTCCCAGTTTTCAACAGTTTCTATCTTTGCCGGATCCACCTTAATACCTTCTTTGTTCACTATGTGACCGAGGAATTGAAATTCTTCCAACCAAAATGCACACTTTGAAAACTTAGCGTACAATTCTTCCTTCCTCAATACTTCTAACACCTTTCTCAAATGTTCACCGTGTTCTTGGTCATTCTTTGAGTAAATAAGTATGTCATCAATGAAAACAATGACAAACTTGTCAAGGTATGGTCCACACACTCGGTTCATAAGGTCCATGAACACAGCTGGTGTATTAGTTAAACCAAACGGCATGACCATAAACTCGTAATGACCGTAACGTGTTCTGAAAGCAGTCTTTGGAATATCATCTTCTTTCGCCCGCATTTGATGATACCCGGAACGTAAGTTAATCTTTGAATAAACAGACGAGCCTTGTAGTTGATCAAATAAGTCGTCGATTCTCGGTAGTGGGTAGCGGTTCTTGATGGTAAGTTTGTTCAACTCTCAGTAGTCGATACACAACCTGAATGTACCATCTTTCTTCTTGACAAACAAAACAGGAGCTCCCCACGGTGATGTGCTTGTTCGAATGAAACCACTCTAAAAGTTCTTGTAATTGGCTTTGCAGTTCTTTCATCTCGCTGGGTGCGAGTCTGTAAGGAGCACGAGCTATTGGTGCAGTTCCTGGTACGAGATCTATTTGAAATTCAACGGATCGATGTGCGGGTAATCCCGGTAATTCTTTCGGAAATACATCGGGAAATTCTTTTGCGACGGGAACATCATTGATGCCCTTTTCTTCTGTGTGTACTTTCTCGACGTGTGCTAGAACAGCATTGCAACCTTTTCTTATTAGTTTTTGTGCCTTTAAATTACTAATAAGATGTAGCTTCGTATTGCCCTTTTCTCCGTACACCATTAAGGGTTTTCCTTTTTCTCGTATAATGCGAATTGCATTTTTGTAACAAACGATCTCTGCTTTCGCTTCTTTCAACCAGTCCATACCGATTATCACATTAAAACTCCCTAGCTCTACTGGTATCAAGTCAATCTTAAATGTTTCGCTAACCAGTTTAATTTTTCGATTCCGACATATATTATTTGCTGAAATTAATTTACCATTTGCTAATTTGAGTAAAAATTTACTATCCAAAGGCGTCAATGGACAACTTAATTTAGCACAAAAATCTCTACTCATATAGCTTCTATCCGCACCCGAATCAAATAAAACGTAAGCAGATTTATTGTCAATAAGAAACGTACCCGTAACAAGCTCCGGGTCTTCCTGTGCCTCTACTGCATTAATATTGAAAACTCTTCCACGGTCTTGTCCATTCGTGTTCTCCTGGTTTGGGCAATTTCTAATAATGTGGCCCAGTTTTCCACATTTATAACAAACTACATTGGCATAACTTGCTCCGACACTACTTGCTCCGCCATTACTCATTCTGACACCATTTGTTCCTTTCGTTCTGTTAACCCCTGGTTCGTAGACCTCACACTTCGCCGCGCTATGACCATTTCTTTTACACTTGTTGCAAAATTTGGTGCAGAACCCCGAGTGATACTTTTCACACCTTTGGCATAACTGCTTCTGATTGTTGTTGTTGTTGTTGCGATTATTATTGTTATTGGGATGATTGTTGTAGTTGCTGTTGTTGTTGTTGTTGTTGTTATTGTTGTTGTTGTTGTTGTTGTTGTTGTTGTTGTTGTTGTTGGGCCGTTTGATGTAGTTGCGATTGATGTTGCGATTGTTGGGATAGTTGTTGCGATTATTGTTGTAATTGCTGTTGTTGTTGTATTGGTGATTCTTATCACCGTTTTCCTCCCACTTTCTTTTGACTTGCTTCACATTGGCCTCTTCAGTAGTCTGGTCTTTAATTCTTTCTTCAATCTGGTTCACTAGTTTGTGAGCCATTCTACATGCCTGTTGTATGAAGGCGGGCTCGTGTGAACTTATATCTTCTTGGATTCTTTCCGATAATCCTTTCACAAATGCGTCGATCTTCTCTTCCTCATCTTCGAACGCTCCCGGACACAATAGGTATAATTCTGTGAATCGTCTTTCGTACGTGGTAATATCAAATCCTTGGGTTCGTAACCCTCTAAGTTCTGTCTTGAGCTTATTGACCTCGGTTCTGGGACGGTACTTCTCGTTCATCAAGTGCTTGAATGCTGACCACGGTAGTGCGTAAGCATCATTTTGTCCCACTTACTCTAGATAGGTATTACACCATGTTAACGCAGAACCTGTGAAGGTATGCATAGCGTACTTCACTTTGTCCTCTTCAGTACACTTACTTATGGCAAACACCGATTCAACCTTCTCGGTCCACCGTTTCAATCCGACCGGTCCTTCGATTCCATCAAATTCCAAAGGTTTGCAGGTAGTGAATTCTTTGTAGGTACATCCTACACGATTTCCTGTACTGCTAGATCCAAGGTTATTGTTGGTATGTAGCGCAGCCTGTACTGCGGCTATGTTTGAAGCAAGAAAGGCACGAAATTTGTGACAACCCGTAAATTTCCAACCAAATTTAAACTTTAATCTTTATATGTTTCCGACACGATAAGCAATATTTGTTAAGTTAAATTTCAAGAATTTTAAACTATGTTCATACATTCATTCAACCTCGACCAAGTTCCAACGATTCACGAACCATTAAACGAATATGATTATATATGTATATGTGTATATATATTATAACTTAAAACGTAAACAAAATATTAGAATAAATACTTTATATGATTGTATCTGTTTCAAAATGTTTATCAATGGAATTAGAAGATAAGATCAAATGATTGAATTATCAGATATTTTGAATTATGATTACAAGTCTCTGTTGAAAGGCCCACGTTGATTTGAGAAATCTTTGCATTTTAACAATATTCGGAAAATGGTAAAGTGATTTATAAATAAGAACAAATTGTCAATCATTGAGAACTAGACAAAGGATAGTGGAAGATTGAATCTCATAAAGACTCGATTGATCTATTTAGTTTCAAACGTACAAAAACGTTTTCAGTTTAAAAAGAACTTTATTATTAAAACGTATATAACTTTTATAAATATCTAGAACCACTTTTGAAAACTCATTACTTAACTAGTATGATAAAGATAACGATATTTATATTTTATTTTATTAAATATATATAACGATTTAAATTAATATTATATATATTTATACGCGTATTATACGTACATAGTTTTATACTTTTACTATACTTTAACTTTACCTTTACTTTACTTTAACTTTAATAATTCACTTTAATAATTCATACTTTAATAATTCACTTTAATAATTCATACTTTAATAATTCACTTTAATAATTCACTTTAATAATTCATACTTTAATAATTCACTTTAATAATTCATACTTTAATAATTCACTTTAATAATTCAAAAATCTATTATAAATAGAATTCAATAGGTTTCATTATTTCATAGAAACTTGAAAATATTTTTCTCTAAACTCTCTCAATCGATTTACATATATATATTTACTCCGTATTATTTCAAGATATTATTAGTATACATAAAATATTACGACGGAGTGCTGTCCGAGTGATTTCGAAATTGTTTTTCAAGTAGGATAGGATTAAGGAAATTATGAGTTATAGCTATGGAGGTGATTGAGTATGGTTCATGGGTATGCTCATGAGGTCAATATAGTGTTTATCATTTCCGTTGTGTCTACGTACCTTTCCTGCAAAATTGAATCTCAATATTGATACGTGAGTACTCATAATTTAACTTTTACATACTAATAGTGTATCCCTGACTAGTGCTCGAGTATTTAGGATTATGCATGCTTGTACTTTTGATATTGCCCTTAGACAGATTAGGTTAAATCTTGAATTAGTTACACTTGCGGTTGAGATAAGGTATAAGATATGCATGTCCTTGGAAAGCTAGCGAAAAATTAAGAACTTTTCCTTTAGATATCGAATGGTTTCGATGAACGGATTAGAAGTTATAATCAATTGAATTTTCGATATTTTTATTAAAAATGATTATTATTATCGTCGTTTTTATCGTCGTTCTAGTTTTATCTTATTATTATCATTATTATTATCTTTATCAATAAAATGGATTTATCATTAAAAATTGTTATTTTTTTTATTATTATCGTTATTATCGTTAAAGTTATAATTAGTATTATTATTATTATCCAATTATTATTATTATTATTATTATTATTATTATTATTAGTAGTAGTATTATTATTATTATTATCATTATTAATATATATATCATTATTTAAAAATGGTTATTGTTATTGTTATTATTATTATTACTATATTATCATTAAGATAATTATTAGTATTATCGTTAATAATGTTATAGTAACTATCATTATTAATATTAGTGTAATTAAAACAAATATTTGAAACACCTAATTATTTTTATTACTATTATTATCATTATTATGAACACGATATAAAAGACGATTAAAAGCTATTAAACGAAACGATTATGAAATAATGAGTAAGAGTATCATGATGAAATTAAAATATTATAAGATATTGATTTAGATAAAATTATCGTTCTTATTATTTTTATCATTACTATTATTATTAAAAGTATCGTTAGTATTAAAACTATCATTTTAACTAAAATTATCATTTTAATAGAAATGTTATTGTTACTATAAAATATCATTATTATTATTATTTTAAATAGAATTATTATTTTAAAGATAATATTAAAAATTATCGTAAATATTAAAGTTATCATAATTAGAATTATCGTTTTATCATAATGTCATCTTAGTAATTATAAATATTGAAATTTTTATAATAATAATTATTATTACAAAATAATACAACTTTTACTTACTATCATTATAGATATTATTTTATCAAATAAATATGTGATACAAACATATTTTACTACGTGTAATAACTTACTTTAATAATACCTATCATATTATCTTTATGATATTAAATGAACCCTATAAATTTTATTACTTAATATATATAAAAGTATATTTTATTACATAAATTAAATATAAAATTTTATTTATTAATAAATAAATTATATTATTACTCTAATAAATCTTTTAAAAATATTTAAAAATATAAAATGACGATATTTAAACTATATATTAATCATGTATAGATTTTTGGAAATTATTTTGAGTCAAATTTACTTTTGTTGACTTTTGCATATTAGTCTCGAGCATTAGGATTGTGGTACACTATGACTTGATCTAATTTGTTAGACAAATATTGACCAACACATAATTATATATAATTAATTTAGATTCGTGAATCCGAGGCCAACCTTGCACTTGTTCAATGACGTTATATGTATTTTTACTACGAAATACAGTATGGTGAGTTTCATTTAATCCCTTTTTACTCATTTCATTTTTGGGACTGAGAATACATGCACATACTTTATTAACTGTTTTACAATATTTATATGCGTGAGTTTCATTTGATTCCCTTTTACTCTTTATATTTTTGGGACTGAGAATACATGCGCTGTTTTTACAACTGCCTTATTAAATACTTTTGAAATATATTTTGGACTGCGAATACATGCAAATGCTTTATTAACTGTTTTACAATATTTATATGCGTGAGTTTCATTTGCTCCTTTTTTAAATGCTTTTGCTATATATATTTTTGGGACTGAGAATACATGCGCTGCTTTTATAACTGTTTTACGAAATAGACACGAGTAAATGAAACTACGTTCTATGGTTGAATTATTAAACCGAATATGCCCTTTTTTATTAAGTCTGGTAATCTAAGAATTAGGGAACAGACACCCTAATTGACGCGAACTCTAAAGATAGATCTATTGGGCCTAACAAACCCCATCCAAAGTACCGGATGCTTTAGTACTTCGAAATTTATATCATGTCCGAAGGAGGATCCCGGAATGATAGGGGATATTCTTATATGTATCTAGTTAATGTCGGTTACCAGGTGTTCACCATATGAATGATTATTTTTGTCTCTATGCATGGGACGTATATTTATGAGAACTGGAAATGAAATTCTTGTGGTCTATTAAAATGATGGAAATAAATGATTATGATAAACTAATGAACTCACCAACCTTTTGGTTGACACTTTAAAGCATGTTTATTCTCAGGTGTTAAAGAAATCTTCCGCTGTGCATTTGCTCATTTTAAAGATATTACTTGGAGTCTTTCATAGCATATTTCGAAGAACGTTGCATTCGAGTCATTGAGTTCATCAAAGATTATTATTAAATCAATTTATAGTTGGATAGTGGATATTATGAAATGGTATGCATGCCTGTCAATTTTCGATGTAAAGAAAGTTTGTCTTTTAAAAACGAATGCAATGTTTGTAAAATGTATCATATAGAGGTCAAATACCTCGCAATGTAATCAACTATTGTGAATCGTTTATAATGTATATGAACGGGTCCTTTCAGTTGGTATCAGAGCGGTGGTCTTAGCGAACCAGGTCTGCATTAGTGTGTCTAACTGATAAGTCGTTAGGATGCATTAGTGAGTCTGGACTTCGACCGTGTCTGCATGTCAAAAGTTTTGCTTATCATTTCTAGTCGGAAATTATCTGCTTATCATCCATAGGAAATTACCTACTTATCATTATTAGTCTAGACACGTCTTGCTACATTAATTGCATGAGTAGTGTATAGACAAAATTCATATCTTAGCGTATCTGCTAAATCATATCTTATCGTATCTGTTACTTTAAACTTTGCCTGACATATCCCGCAAATTCATCCGTAATCTATGAAATCTTTTGATCTCTATATATAGATATCCTATGTAAATAGAATACCACCCGATAGCCGAAAAATCATTTTATATCAAAAATCCTTTATCCAATCGTACGAAATGGAATTTGTCGTCAGTTCAAGTCACTCGGATTCCGAAATGGAATCTCACTCAAGCTCCGAAAGCAGTGTGACCGGAATGGATCAACCAATCAGTCATCACCTATTCTGGATGAATTGGAGATGGGTTCGTAGCCTCCTCAATCATTGGAAACAAGAAGAAGGCGATCCTTTCCATCCACCACATTGCCCTCTTGGCGAAGAACCTGAAGCACTTACCGGCAAACCTGTTCGAGACACCATTTTCTCTCTCATTTCCAGGGTATCTCGTCACGATTATATACTACATCAAATTCTATATTTTATTTATCCGCTCGTTCTGACCGACAATCATCCTGGAATAATAGAAGAAGTCAACGAACTTCGCGCTCGGGTAGTGGCTTTGGAGAATATGGTGCAGAGATTACAAACACCAGCAGCAGCATAACCAGTACCACCATCATCAATGCCAACAGTACCATTACCACCTCCAACCACAACCGTGTCGTAAACCTCAACTTCACAATCTGTCCCACGAGCATCAACGTCATACGCACCATAGATACCAAGGAGTACCAACAACAATAACTGATGAAGTATTAATTCATAACTTCATTTGAGAAACATTTCGCGGCGATTATGTAATCTCTAAAGTCTTAGAGATTATCTAATCTAGCCCTAACCATAAATCAGTTAAGCAAACCAAAATGATAGAAGGAAGGGTAGAAACCCTGACAAAAATGGTGTGTGATTAACAAGCTAAACTTGCTTTACCAACAGCATCAACAGTACCGTCAGCGTTACCAGCATCGTCAGTACAGTCAACATCCGAATCAACAACACCGATAACATCACAAACTCCGTCAGTTCAAGAATCACTGTGGACATCATTACGGATCAATAACGTGTATATTGTATCAACGAGTTATGAAGAATTAACTCATTCCCTCTGAAGAAATTATATGTATATTATATATATATATATATATATATATATATATATATATATATATATATATATATATATATATATATTTTGAAATAAATCTTTCCGTGCTAAGCTATTGTGTGTGAATCTTAACTACTAGGTTAATTCATATTACAAATATGCAATAATGTACGTCCTTCGGCCGCAACTTAACCAGCGTTAACTACAATCTCTGTCGCAATTCAACAAATTTCAATTCATAATAAATCAAGTATATATTTGATTTTACACTTTCATCATCGATGTACCCGAAACTTTTCAGATAACATCATTCGTACTTTGCGAAATTCACAAGAATTCCACGAACCGAACATCATACATCAACAAATAACGAAGTATTGATTCATAATTTCAATGTCATTAAAGAAATACTGCGTAAAAGTTATGTACTTTTTAAAGCCTTTAGGGATTATTCAATTCTAGTTTCAACCGTAAATCAAATGAGTTTAATTTAACATTAACTCATTAAATCTATGTTACATCTGAAGAAAATATACATAAATATATTTTCATAAAGACTGTAATAAAATTCTTTTAAACAAAATATTAATTGTGAAATTTTTTTAACGGGTAGGTAATACCCGAGAGATATATAAATTCACAATTAATATGTTACATTCTTCGAATCTGATTCAGCAAATCATCCATTATACTCCCTACTTTCACAACAATATACATTCTTTTATAGAAATCAAAACAACCATACTCATTCAAAAATTTAATTACATATTCTGATTTTGAAATCTCAAAATTCAACTTGAGATATGACCAAAATCATCACTCTTAGATCCTTACATCTTTCACAAGCTATATTTTAACTTCAAAACTGTGTTAAAACATCAAATGTATGTTAATGATTACAATCTGTGTTCAAACCCTTCGAAAATTTCTGAAGACACTTCGAATGATGAGCAATCGAGATGATGATCCAACCACATGTTACCCACAGTTATGTACCCGAAAACTCTTGAAACCAAAGTAAAAGTTTAAACAACGTATCCGCGTCAGATTCTTTGGCATTTATTAGTAAAAATAACTTTGCGACTCCTATTCAAAGTAGCCAGTTTTGTCACAGCTCCAGCAAGTCAACTTCGACTTTTCAGTCAGACTAACCTTATTATAACCTTGAGATATACACCATCGTTACTAGGGAACCTTTTTACATTCCACCACATTATTAGCAGATGTACCAACAACTTCATTACCCTTTGACTTTAGACTCTCTAAAAAGTCATTATAATTATTCATTGAAACCCCATCATTTACTCATTCGCATCTTGTAATGAGAATTGCCATACGAATCATTGGGAATTAGCAATCAGTATTTTGAAATCTCGCAGGATGTCTACGCCAACAGTTATATGTGTATATATAACGTCTATCTTCTGGACTTAATTTGAATGTGAAGTTTCTGAAAAATACTCCGAACTACGAATTGGTTCTCCGAAAATGGAAAAAAAAAAATGCTGATGAAGCAGCAAAAACTATAAACGACTTTAAATGGTAAAAGCTGGATTATAATGATGAAGTGTGATGGCAAAGCGCAGAAAAAGAGAAGTTTTGGAACTGGAAAACGGATTGAGCAAAATAGGAAGGAGGCCGTGGACAAATTACAAAGACTGAACCTGACTTCAAAGGATCCAAATGATTCAGTACCTGCTGAAGTCATTAACGAATACCTTACTCCCGACTCTAAACCCCTGCGGACAATATTCTTCATCATCCTTTGATATTAGAAATTCTAAAATATCATCATATCTTTCATTATAAATATCCTCCATATTTCTGAAGATATTTTCTTAATTTTTCTTATTTGAAATCATTTACCTCTTCGCGCTATCTGTATTACATCATAAAAGAAACTATTTTAGTTTCTAAATTCTGAAACATTCAAGTTTAAAATAGGAATATTTTGAAGTAATGTTGGGAACTGAAGCATGAATTAGTATAATATAATGACACTTGATCAATGTGATTATATTACAGTAAGTCATGCTGAGTTTCTAAATGGAACGTGATGATTCACAGATCATAACATCATCATGTGCCATGTTATACGACTCTTGTATTCTATTTAACCTCTAAAATATGAAGAAAATATTTCTTGATGATTCGGCCTTTTCCAAGGTATTCTAGTAATTTGACAAGTCAAGATCGTGCCATCACAATTTCCTTCCTAGAATATTAACAATGTTCATTCCGAAATTCATATCTGTGAATTCTGGACCATTACAAGCGGTGCTTAATCGCAAGAAGAAGAAACGAAAGGACAGAACTCCGAAATAGAAATTGGGGTATAAATTGCAGCAAATAAAAGAGAGCATTAACTGTGAATGATAATGATTATAGAAGACAGAAGCAGAGACTTTGAAATATAAGGGAACATATAAATCCCAACGACAAACCAGAAATTATAAACCATATATATCGATGCATATAGCAATATAAAGACACGGGAGAACTAAAAACACTATAAACCCAAGAGTATAGTAGAAGTAAATAGATTCTTCCGGCGGTAGATGAAAAAGAAGAATGATCGATATGAAAGTTAGAAGTATATCGAGAATCAGAACTGGATGGAGCATATTGATGAATACTTTAAAATATGAGTTGAGGGGGAAAGAATAGAAGGTGATGAAACATGACTAGGAACTTAGAAATCAACAGATTTAACTCACACAATGGCGGAATAAGTGAATCAAACCCTCTAGTGAATAGGTTAAGTATTTTTTGATTAATTTAGTTAAACCACAACTAAATCAAGTGTGATTAGATCAACACCTAGAGCTATTATTCACCACCTGGGTGATTTGGACCGAGAGAGAATCGGAGGAGCTCACTAGATCTGAGTGTGTGTAACAAATGAGAGGCTTAACCTAAAATGAAGAATATAAGACTTTATATACCCCTACTGTTGACTCACCCATACGATTCATTCATCACACGTACGAGTTGGCTTCATCAGCCGTACGGGTGATCACTCACTCGTGTCTTCTCATTTAGGTTGTAATTGTGACTTAGCTCAGTATCAACCGTGCATATGAGCCTGTCAGCCGTACTAGTGAGGCTTCACTTGTACGTCTGACTAAGTCTAACATAGTCAAACATCTAAATCTCGTTCCTGCAGTTCCTGTAACCACATACAAATACGGATAGGATAATAAAGAGCAATCATGATGGCCTGTAAACTGTTGTACCTGCAATGGACGTGGGTAGATGTCTAGGGACTTGCATAAAATGCATCAACAGAAGGTGTGAGTTGTAAGGAAACGAAGGAGGTGAATTTATAAGAAAATCTCCGACAGAACAATTAAAATGGACGATCGCATTTAAAGCGGATCCTAATTCCCTTGATTACCGGAGAGTCAAATCTTATTAAGAAGATTTTCTTCAAATCCCTTGAAATATGGGAATCAATCATATCTACGTCAAATGATAAGATGAATCTACACTTACTCATTTCACTCTTCTATGTTAGCTTCATTCGTACTCTTCATATAAATGGATTGTTTATTCAAATTATTCGCTGATGATAAAACTCTAATTTTCAGCCCGTATGCATCATGAAAACATACTTATTATCATTCACGACCCTTCCACTCAAATTTCGGGACGAAATTTCTTTAACGGGTAGGTACTGTGACAACCCGTAAATTTCCAACCAAATTTAAACTTTAATCTTTATATGTTTCCGACACGATAAGCAATATTTGTTAAGTTAAATTTCAAGAATTTTAAACTATGTTCATACATTCATTCAACCTCGACCAAGTTCCAACGATTCACGAACCATTAAACGAATATGATTATATATGTATATGTGTATATATATTATAACTTAAAACGTAAACAAAATATTAGAATAAATACTTTATATGATTGTATCTGTTTCAAAATGTTTATCAATGGAATTAGAAGATAAGATCAAATGATTGAATTATCAGATATTTTGAATTATGATTACAAGTCTCTGTTGAAAGGCCCACGTTGATTTGAGAAATCTTTGCATTTTAACAATATTCGGAAAATGGTAAAGTGATTTATAAATAAGAACAAATTGTCAATCATTGAGAACTAGACAAAGGATAGTGGAAGATTGAATCTCATAAAGACTCGATTGATCTATTTAGTTTCAAACGTACAAAAACGTTTTCAGTTTAAAAAGAACTTTATTATTAAAACGTATATAACTTTTATAAATATCTAGAACCACTTTTGAAAACTCATTACTTAACTAGTATGATAAAGATAACGATATTTATATTTTATTTTATTAAATATATATAACGATTTAAATTAATATTATATATATTTATACGCGTATTATACGTACATAGTTTTATACTTTTACTATACTTTAACTTTACCTTTACTTTACTTTAACTTTAATAATTCACTTTAATAATTCATACTTTAATAATTCACTTTAATAATTCATACTTTAATAATTCACTTTAATAATTCACTTTAATAATTCATACTTTAATAATTCACTTTAATAATTCATACTTTAATAATTCACTTTAATAATTCAAAAATCTATTATAAATAGAATTCAATAGGTTTCATTATTTCATAGAAACTTGAAAATATTTTTCTCTAAACTCTCTCAATCGATTTACATATATATATTTACTCCGTATTATTTCAAGATATTATTAGTATACATAAAATATTACGACGGAGTGCTGTCCGAGTGATTTCGAAATTGTTTTTCAAGTAGGATAGGATTAAGGAAATTATGAGTTATAGCTATGGAGATGATTGAGTATGGTTCATGGGTATGCTCATGAGGTCAATATAGTGTTTATCATTTCCGTTGCGTCTACGTACCTTTCCTGCAATATTGAATCTCAATATTGATACGTGAGTACTCATAATTTAACTTTTACATACTAATAGTGTATCCCTGACTAGTGCTCGAGTATTTAGGATTATGCATGCTTGTACTTTTGATATTGCCCTTAGACAGATTAGGTTAAATCTTGAATTAGTTACACTTGCGGTTGAGATAAGGTATAAGATATGCATGTCCTTGGAAAGCTAGTGAAAAATTAAGAACTTTTCCTTTAGATATCGAATGGTTTCGATGAACGGATTAGAAGTTATAATCAATTGAATTTTCGATATTTTTATTAAAAATGATTATTATTATCGTCGTTTTTATCGTCGTTCTAGTTTTATCTTATTATTATCATTATTATTATCTTTATCAATAAAATGGATTTATCATTAAAAATTGTTATTTTTTTATTATTATCGTTATTATCGTTAAAGTTATAATTAGTATTATTATTATTATCCAATTATTATTATTATTATTATTATTATTATTATTATTATTATTAGTAGTATTATTATTATTATTATCATTATTAATATATATATCATTATTTAAAAATGGTTATTGTTATTGTTATTATTATTATTACTATATTATCATTAAGATAATTATTAGTATTATCATTAATAATGTTATAGTAACTATCATTATTAATATTAGTGTAATTAAAACAAATATTTGAAACATCTAATTATTTTTATTACTATTATTATCATTATTATGAACACGATATAAAAGACGATTAAAAGCTATTAAACGAAACGATTATGAAATAATGAGTAAGAGTATCATGATGAAATTAAAATATTATAAGATATTGATTTAGATAAAATTATCGTTCTTATTATTTTTATCATTACTATTATTATTAAAAGTATCGTTAGTATTAAAACTATCATTTTAACTAAAATTATCATTTTAATAGAAATGTCATTGTTACTATAAAATATCATTATTATTATTATTTTAAATAGAATTATTATTTTAAAGATAATATTAAAAATTATCGTAAATATTAAAGTTATCATAATTAGAATTATCGTTTTATCATAATGTCATCTTAGTAATTATAAATATTGAAATTTTTATAATAATAATTATTATTACAAAATAATACAACTTTTACTTACTATCATTATAGATATTATTTTATCAAATAAATATGTGATACAAACATATTTTACTACGTGTAATAACTTACTTTAATAATACCTATCATATTATCTTTATGATATTAAATGAACCCTATAAATTTTATTACTTAATATATATAAAAGTATATTTTATTACATAAATTAAATATAAAATTTTATTTATTAATAAATAAATTATATTATTACTCTAATAAATCTTTTAAAAATATTTAAAAATATAAAATGACGATATTTAAACTATATATTAATCATGTATAGATTTTTGGAAATTATTTTGAGTCAAATTTACTTTTGTTGACTTTTGCATATTAGTCTCGAGCATTAGGATTGTGGTACACTATGACTTGATCTAATTTGTTAGACAAATATTGACCAACACATAATTATATATAATTAATTTAGATTCGTGAATCCGAGGCCAACCTTGCACTTGTTCAATGACGTTATATGTATTTTTACTACGAAATACAGTATGGTGAGTTTCATTTAATCCCTTTTTACTCATTTCATTTTTGGGACTGAGAATACATGCGCTGTTTTTACAACTGCCTTATTAAATACTTTTGAAATATATTTTGGACTGCGAATACATGCAAATGCTTTATTAAATGTTTTACAATATTTATATGCGTGAGTTTCATTTGCTCCTTTTTTAAATGCTTTTGCTATATATATTTTTGGGACTGAGAATACATGCGCTGCTTTTATAACTGTTTTACGAAATAGACACGAGTAAATGAAACTACGTTCTATGGTTGAATTATTAAACCGAATATGCCCTTTTTTATTAAGTCTGGTAATCTAAGAATTAGGGAACAGACACCCTAATTGACGCGAACTCTAAAGATAGATCTATTGGGCCTAACAAACCCCATCCAAAGTACCGGATGCTTTAGTACTTCGAAATTTATATCATGTCCGAAGGAGGATCCCGGAATGATAGGGGATATTCTTATATGTATCTAGTTAATGTCGGTTACCAGGTGTTCACCATATGAATGATTATTTTTGTCTCTATGCATGGGACGTATATTTATGAGAACTGGAAATGAAATTCTTGTGGTCTATTAAAATGATGGAAATAAATGATTATGATAAACTAATGAACTCACCAACCTTTTGGTTGACACTTTAAAGCATGTTTATTCTCAGGTGTTAAAGAAATCTTCCGCTGTGCATTTGCTCATTTTAAAGATATTACTTGGAGTCTTTCATAGCATATTTCGAAGAACGTTGCATTCGAGTCATTGAGTTCATCAAAGATTATTATTAAATCAATTTATAGTTGGATAGTGGATATTATGAAATGGTATGCATGCCTGTCAATTTTCGATGTAAAGAAAGTTTGTCTTTTAAAAACGAATGCAATGTTTGTAAAATGTATCATATAGAGGTCAAATACCTCGCAATGTAATCAACTATTGTGAATCGTTTATAATGTATATGAACGGGTCCTTTCAAAATTCCTCTTCGCTCATATTCAAGGTGTGTCAAGTAGTCGGTGCCATTTCCTTCAAAATAGTCAAATGAAACGAGTTAATCATATAGAATATCAAAAGTAGTCAATAGTATTTCGTAGCGTAATATTAACTTATTTATAAAAGTTTTTTCTTCATATTAGCGTTTTATACTCTTTAATTCGGGTAGTACCTACCCGTTAAGTTCATACTTAGTAGCTAACATACCATTTCAACTACTACAATTCTATATGAAAAACTAATCATAAAAAAAAAATATCATATTCAAACCTTTATACAATAACTTGCAAACTTACAATACCGCTTTTTTTTTACATATAGCATGAAATATAGCACATAAAACTTTGATACAAAGTAGTTGCGAAGATAATTCTAGTTAATAAATAAGGCATTCAGCAAAGGCAATAAAGACACGTAATTCATAAACAAGTCATGCATTCTGGTTTTACTAATACCACTTCCCATCCTTGGTTTTGTGGAACATAACCATTGTGACCGATAATAAGACAATGTGTTGTAACGTCATCAAAAGGATGAAGGTTACGTAATGACCAACAGTCTCGTAATAACCTAAAAACCTCATTTCTTACCCCAATTACCGACTCCGTCACTTGTGGGAACGTTTTGTTTAATAGTTGTAGCCCGATGTTCTTGTTCTCACTTTAGTGAGAAGCGAACATTACTAACCCGTAAGCATAACATGCTTCTTTATGTTGCATGTTAGCCACTTTTTCTAAATCACGAAGTCCTATATTCGGATATATTGAGTCAAAATAATTTCTTAACCCGTCGCGTAAAATAGCATTTGGGTTCCCCGTAATATATGCGTCAAAGTAAACACATCGTAACTTATGGATTTCCCAATGTGATATCCCCCATCTTTCGAACGAAAGCCTTTTATAAATTAAGGCATTCTTGGAACGTTCTTCGAATGTCTTACAAACTGATCTCGCCTTAAATAGTTGTGCCGAGGAATTCTGACCGACTCTAGATAAGATTTCATCAATCATGTCTCCGGGTAGGTCTCTTAAAATATTGGGTTGTCTATCCATTTTGTGTTTTTATACTGTAAAATAGACAAGAGTTAGATTCATAAAAAAATACTTATTAATACAAGCAATTTTTACATATATCATAAAGCATAAGCACACTATATTACATACATTACACCACACGAATACAACTATCTTATTTCGACTCGCTCGTTTCTTCTTCTTCGGTTTTGGTTCGTTTTACCAAGTTTCTAGGGATATATGATGTTCCCCTAATATGAGCCGTCGTTTTCCACATTGGTTTAGAAAAACCTGGTGGTTTAGAGGTTCCCGGGTTATTGTCACAACTTAAGAAATACGGGTGTTGACGATACATATAAAGTTCATCGGGTTTGGAATCAAATTTCTCTATTTTTATGCCCTTTCCCTTATTGTTCTCTTTTGCCTTATTAAATTGTGTTGGGGTAATTTCTATAACATCATTGGAATCCTTGTCGGGATCCGATTCATCAGAGAATTGGTAATCCTCCCAATACTTTGCTTCCTTGGCGGAAACACCATTGACCATAATTAACTTTGGTCAGTTGGTTGAGGATTTTCTTCTACTTAACCGTTTTATAATTTCCTCCACTAGTTCTATTTCTTCTTCCGGTTCCGATTCTTCTTCAGGTTCCGATTCTTCTTCCGGTTCCGACTCTTCTTCCGGTTCCTCTTCGGGAACTTGTGAATCAGTCCACGAATCATTCCAATTTACATTTGACTCTTCATTATTATTAGGTGAGTCAATGGGACTTATTCTAAAGGTAGACATCTATCACATAATATCAAACGCGTTAAGAGATTAATATATCACATAATATTCACATGTTAAAAATATATAGTTTCCAACAAAATTTGTTAAGCAATCATTTTTCAAGTAAACACGGTCGAAGTCCAGACTCACTAATGCATCCTAACAAACTCGATAAGACACACTAATGCAAAATTCTGGTTCTCTAAGACCAACGCTCTGATATCAACTGAAATGTCCCGTTCATATTAATTATAAATGTTCCATATTAATTGATTTCGTTGCGAGGTTTTGACCTCTATATGAGACGTTTTTCAAAGGCTGCATTCATTTTTAAAACAATCATAAACTTTATTTTATCAATAAAGGTTTCAAAAGCATTACGTAGATTATCAAATAATGATAATCTAAAATATACTGTTTACACACGACCATTACATAATGGTTTACAATAGAAATATATTACATCGACATATGTTTCTTGAATGCAGTTTTTACATAATATCATACAAACATGGACTCCAAATCTTGTCCTTATTTTAGTGAGTTATAGGTTTAACCTATATATATCAAATCGTAACAATAGACCACAAGATTTCATATTTCAATATACATCCCATACATAGAGATAAAAATCATTCATATGGTGAACACCTGGTAACCAATATTAACAAGATGCATATATAAGAATATCCCCATCATTCCGGGACACCCTTCGGATATGATATAAATTTCGAAGTACTAAAGCATCCGGTACTTTGGATGGGGTTTGTTAGGCCCAATAGATCTATCTTTAGGATTCGCGTCAATTAGGGTGTCTGTTCCCTAATTCTTAGATTACCAGACTTAATAAAAAGGGGCATATTCGATTTCGATAATTCAACCATAGAATGTAGTTTCACGTACTTGTGTCTATTTTGTAAATCATTTATAAAACCTGCATGTATTCTCATCCCAAAAATATTAGATTTTAAAAGTGGGACTATAACTCACTTTCACAGATTTTTACTTCGTCGGGAAGTAAGACTTGGCCACTGGTCGATTCACGAACCTATAACAAATATGTACATATATATCAAAGTATATTCAAAATATATTTACAACACTTTTAATACATTTTGATGTTTTAAGTTTATTAAGTTAGCTGTCCTCATTAGTAACCTACAACTAGTTGTCCAACGTTAGATGTACAGAAAAAAATTGATATATATTATCTTGAATCAATCCACGACCCAGTGTATACACGTCTCAGGCCAGATCACAACTCAAAGTATATATATTTTTGGAATCCACCTCAACCCTGTATAGCTAACTCTCACATTACTGCATATAGAGTGTCTATGGTTGTTCCAAATAATATATACACATGGGTCGATATGATATGTCAAAACATTTGCATACGTGTCTATGGTATCTCAAGATTACATAATATATTAGAATTCATGTATAATACAATATAAGTTAGCTAGGATATGATTAATATAGATTTGTTACCAATTTTTACGTTGCTACAACAAGAAAAATTATCCAATCTTGTTTTACCCATAACTTCTTCATTTTAAATCCATTTTGAGTGAATCAAATTTCTATGGTTTCATATTGAACTCTATTTTATGAATCTACACAGAAAAAGTATAGGTTTATAGTCGGAAATATAAGTTACAAGTCATTTTTGTAAAGGTAGTCATTTCATTCGAAAGAACGACGTCTAGATGACCATTTTAGAAAACATACTTCCACTTTGAGTTTAACCATGATTTTTGGATATAGTTTCATGTTCATAAGAAAAATCATTTTCCCAAAAGAACAACTTTTAAATCAAAGTTTATCATAGTTTTTAATTAGCTAACCCAAAACAGCCCGCGGTGTTACTACGACGGCGTATGTCCGGTTTTACAGTGTTCTTCGTGTTTCCAGGTTTTAAATCATTAAGTTAGCATATCATATAGATATAGAACATGTGTTTAGTTGATTTTAAAAATCAAGTTAGAAGGATTAACTTTTGTTTGCGAACAAGTTTAGAATTCACTAAACTATGTTCTAGTGATTACAAGTTTAAACCTTCGAATAAGATAGCTTTATATGTATGAATCGAAGGATGTTATGAACATCATTACTACCTCAAGTTTTTTGGATAAAGCTACTGGAAATGAGAAAAATGGGTCTAGCTTCAAAGGATCCTTGGATGGCTTGAAAGTTCTTGAAGCAGAATCATGACATGAAAACAAGTTCAAGTAAGATTTCCACTAGAAATAAGATTGTTATAGTTATAGAAATTGAATCAAAGTTTGAATATGATTATTACCTTGTATTAGAAAGATATCTTACTGTAAATAAGAAAGATTTCTTGAGGTTGGATGATCACTCTACAAGATTGGAACTTAGAAATTGAAGATAGAACTTGAGAGAGATCAATTAGATGAAGAAAATTGAAGAATGAAAGTGTTTTTAGGTGTTTTTGGTCGTTGGTGTATGGATTAGATATAAAGGATATGTAATTTTGTTTTTCATGTAAATAAGTCATGAATGATTACTCATATTTTTGTAATTTTATGAGATATTTCATGCTAGTTTCCAAATGATGGTTCCCACATGTATTAGGTGACTCACATGGGCTGCTAAGAGCTGATCATTGGAGTGTATATACCAATAGTACATACATCTAAAAGCTGTGTATTGTACAAGTACGAATACGGGTGCATACGAGTAGAATTGTTGATGAAACTGAACGAGGATGTAATTGTAAGCATTTTTGTTAATTAGAAGTATTTTGATAAGTGTCTTGAAGTCTTTCAAAAGTTTATGAATACATATTAAAACACTACATGTATATACATTTTAACTGAGTCGTTAAGTCATCGTTAGTCGTTATATGTAAGTGTTGTTTTGAAACCTTTAGGTTAACGATCTTGTTAAATGTTGTTAACCCAATGTTTATAATATCAAATGAGATTTTAAATTATTATATTATCATGATATTATGATGTACGAATATCTCTTAATATGATATATATATACATTAAATATCGTTACAACGATAATCGTTACATATATGTCTCGTTTCAAAATCATTAAGTTAGTTGTCTTGTTTTTACATATGTAGTTCATTATTAATATACTTAATGATATGTTTACTTATCATAATATTATGTTAACTATATATATAACCATATATATGTCATCATATAGTTTTTACAAGTTTTAACGTTCGTGAATCACCGGTCAACTTGGGTGGTCAATTGTCTATATGAAACCTATTTCAATTAATCAAGTCTTAACAAGTTTGATTGCTTAATATGTTGGAAACACTTAATCATGTAAATAACAATTTCATTTAATATATATATATATAAACATGGAAAAGTTCGGGTCACTACAGTTGTTTCATCCTATAATAATAATAATAATAGTTAAAAAATGATAATTTTTATAAAAATGATACTTTTAATAATACTAGACACTAATAATAATAACTACAAAAATAATGATTTTACTAATAATAATAACGATACTAATACTTATATTGTTAACTCTAATGATAATAATACTAATGCTTATGATAAAAAAAATAATTGATAATAATAATACTTATGTCACTTAATGATAATAACATTAATAATAATTATAATAATAATAATAATAAAGTGAAATATAATGCTACCTTCGAAAGATCCGGCGTTAAAAACAACATGTCACCGGCCGGGCTCCAACCCGTGACCGCCCGTTAAACACAATCACCCCTAAACCATCCGATCTAACTTGTTTTTCTTGTTATTATACACGCGTTTTATTTATTTATTATGTAAGAAGATGTTTTATCATCTTCATCACATCACTACCATAATCATCATCTTTATCATACGGATCAAACATGATCGTCATCGCACTCATGATCATCATCAAGATGATCATCATCATTTGAATCATAATCATCATCGACCTTTTTATATTTCGCCATTTTCTAACCGTAACCTTCATCTTTATTGCCATAATCATCATTATCGCTTTCATACTAATAACAACATCATTACGATTATCATTTTACATCTTCATTATTATCATCACCATTTCCTTAATCACTGAATGCAACTCGATCATCTCTCTAAGTTTTGGCCCAACAACAATTTACCCAAGCCCAACATATACAAGTCCAAAACATAAATTTGTGTGTATCTCGACCCAGTTTATCAACGAAAACAGAAAGAGAATTCGCAGGTCAAAGTTTTCGGTTATTTAGCATCTCATACATCATCCTTACATCACCCTCTAATAATATAATCATAAAGGCAGCTCAATTAGGTATATCGCCTAATTTTCTGTTCGTGTTTCTATCACAATCCAACAAAAGATTTAAGTGGTAGTAATTTAGTCAATTACAAAAACTGAATCCTATGGCCTTTTCAAATAATTGTTGTAAAATATCAATCCTAGTAACCCTACCATGATCAAATCATTCCACTAATATAATCTAAATTCATTACCTCATTTTGTCTGCCACAAAGGCTATCATCACCTTTGTACTCCACTGGTGAAAGTTAACATGTGGGGTTGTTATTGCATTTTGATTTTCGGCTAACACAAGTATTACAGAAACTTTATTAGTTAAATTTACTATATATGTTGTCCCACACCAAGTTGTTATCCTCTCCACTACAAAAAGAGAGTTTTTATATCTCAAAGAAACCGAAACACAATTAAAGTGATAGAAGGTGATAGATACAGAAGGGAATCGATGGCAAAAGTAGAATCAGAAGGCGAGTGGAGTTGGTAGTGCAGAAGTACTAGTTATTTTCGATGGGTCTTGAGTAGAAAATCAAACTTGCAGCAGTAGTTATCAAATGGATTTGAGGATGATGGTGTGAGACGGTTTTTGTGATTGTATGTAGTGTAACCGAAGACAAAGTAAGTTTGACAATGGTTTAATGGAGTGATTGAGGTTGATGGTTATGAGCAAGGTGGTTAAATGGTTGGTGCTTAAACTGAACCACAAGTAATAATAGACGTTGGAGATGGACTTGCAATCTCGAAGTATGAGATAAAACAAGGAAACGAGTAGTTTACTTGTGTGGGTGTGTCGTGAGGTTTGAGCTAGAAACAGTTAACGTTGCAGGTTAGTTGGGTTGTAAAGCGAAGATGGTGAAAGGTGGTAGTAATGGAATTGGTTTCGTTGTGGATCCTCAATGGTAATGGTAAAAGGAGTGACGAGTGATGTAGTAATATATTGGATCCTAATTGTTTGTATTGGCAATTGGAAATTCATTTGAACAGAATGTCGACATATAGAATCGAAATCAAAAGAGAAAAACAAAATAAAATGCAAAAGCAGATTGTGAGTGGGACGTACAACAGAATTTGGTTGTATATGATTTTAGTTGAATAAGACCCCAGACAGGAAAAATATTTGATCGTGATTCACCTAATTCAATTATTTACGGTTAAATAATAATAATAATTATAATTAATAATAATAATAATAATGCTATTAATATTAATAACAAATATAATAAATAAAAATACTGGTAATAATAGTAGATGTAAAGGTATTAATAATAGTATATTGTATTATTTATGATAGAAAAAAAATATACTAATAATGAGTCTTATTGATAATGACAACAATAATGCTAACATAAAAATAATAATAATAATATGTATCAAATTTTACAGTCATATATTATATATTATAAATAATAATATTATTAATAATATTTAATAATACCTAAATGAATTCAAGTGAATTGACAAGAAATAGATTAATCGATATTAATTCACAGGAAAGGAAAAGAGGAATGTTGCAGGTGATAAGCAACATATTACTTATAGATATCCGTATTTATAATTTTAATGATACTTATAATACAGATATTAATTTTAATAATAATAATAATAATAATGAATGTAATAATAATATTACAACTATAATTAAATTTGTAATTACATTTAACCTATTAACATTACAATTATATAATATGATAGCATTTATTTAATATTTATATACTTTATATATATTACAACTAATTATTAATATAAATCATATATATAATCTGATAATGCTAAAAACGAACATATATTTCATAGCATTATTCCTCAAAAAATACAAGCTTTTAGTTGCAATTGTTCTATTTACAAGTGATATTCGTTTAAATAATAGAAGGTGAAGACAAAAGACAGATTCGACGAATTGAAGACGCAAACGACCAAAAAGCTCAAAAGTACAAAATACAATCAAAGAGGTTCCAATTATTGATAAGAAACGTCTCGAAATTACAAGAGTACAAGATTCAAAACGCAAAGTACAAGATATTAAATTGTACGCAAGGATGTTCGAAAATCCGGAACCGGGACCAGAGTCAACTCTCAACGCTCGACGCAACGGACTAAAAATTACAAGTTAACTATTCACATAAATATAATATAATATTTAAATAATTCTTATAATTATTTAATATATTATATTTATTTAAAACCGTCGGTAAACAAAGAGCAAAACTCCTCTGAGCTGTAATTTCAAACTCCGCGACTCGCGGAGTTTGAAGGCAAAAATGCCGCGAGTCGCGGAGCCCCAAAAGTCGAAAATCCCTATAAAAGCAAACGAATTCTGATCGCAAAAATAACCAAAAATCCATCCATCTCTCTATCTATATCGTATATATTTATATTTATATTTTAATTTTAATTTTAATTTTAATTTTAATCCTAATAATAAGGGTATGTTAGCGAATGTTATAAGGGTGTAAGTCGAAATTCTGTCCGTGTAACGCTACGCTATTTTTAATCATTGTAAGTTATGTTCAACCTTTTTATATTAATGTCTCGTAGCTAAGTTATTATTATGCTTATTTAATCCGAAGTAATCATGATGTTGGGCTAATTACTAAAATTGGGTAATTGGGCTTTGTACCATAATTGGGGTTTGGACAAAAGAACGACACTTGTGGAAATTAGACTATGAGCTATTAATGGGTTTTATATTAACTAAACAATACCTTGTTAATTTAATATACAAACGTATAATTTGACGTATTTATATATAACCACATACGCTTGACTGGGTACGGTGGGCGGGATATCTATAAATACCAATAATTATTCATTTTACCGGATACGGAACTGGATTAATAGTTAATAAACTTGTTGAAACAGGGGTGAATTACATTCAAGGGTAATTGGTGTAATTGTTAACAAAGTAGTAAAACCTTGGTTTACACACAGTCGATAACCTGGTGTATTCATTAAACAAAGTATTAAAACCTTGTTACAATTCGAATCCCCAATTAGTTGGAATATTTGACTTCGGGAATAAGAATAATTTGACGAAGGCTTTCGCTCTTTATATTTATGACTGATGGACTATTATGGACAAATCCGTATGGACATATTAAATAATCCAGGACAAAGGACAATTAACCCATGGGCATAAAACTAAAATCAACACGTCAAACATCATGATTACGGAAGTTTAAATAAGCATAATTCTTTTATTTCATATTTAATTTCCTTTATTTTTATATTTAATTGCACTTCTAATTATCGCATTTTTATTGTTATTGTATTTAATTGCACTTTTAATTATCGTACTTTTTAATTATCGCAAGTTTATTTTATCGCACTTTTATTATTCCCAATTTCATTATCGTTATTTACTTTACGCTTTAAATTAAGTCTTGTATTTATTTATTATTTTACATTTGGTTTTAACTGCGACTAAAGTTTTAAAATCGACAAACCGGTCATTAAACGGTAAAAACCCCCCTTTATAATAATAATATTACTTATATATATATATATATATATATATATATATATATATATATATATATATATATATATATATATATATATATATATATATATATATATATATATGTATTTCTATAAAAGTAAACTAATATAGCGTTAAGCTTTGTTTAAAAAGATTCCCTGTGGAACGAATCGGACTTACTAAAAACTACACTACTGTACGATTAGGTACACTGCCTATAAGTGTTGTAGCAAGGTTTAAGTATATCCGTTCTATAAATAAATAAATATCTTGTGTAAAATTGTATCGTATTTAATAGTATTTTCTGCAAAAATATAAGCTATTTTATATACTACCCCGCTGCACATCAAAAAAGACAAGCTTTTAGTTGCAATTGTTCTATTTACAAGTGATATTCGTTTAAATAATAGAAGGTGAAGACAAAAGACAGATTCGACGAATTGAAGACGCAAATGACCAAAAAGCTCAAAAGTACAAAAGACAATCAAAGAGGTTACAATTATTGATAAGAAACGTCTCGAAATTACAAGAGTACAAGATTCAAAACGCAAAGTACAAGATATTAAATTGTACGCAAGGACGTTCGAAAATCCGGAACCGGGACCAGAGTCAACTCTCAACGCTCGACGCAACGGACTAAAAATTACAAGTTAACTATGTATATAAATATAATATAATATATAATTAATTATATTAATTATATATATATTATATATATATTATAAACCGTCGGCAAGAAAGACTCCAAAAGGGACTGAGCTGTAATTTCAAACTCCGCGACTCGCGGAGTTTGAAGGCAAAAATGCCGCGAGTCGCGGAGCCCCAAAAGTCGAAAATCCCTATAAAAGCAAACGAATTCTGATCGCAAAAATCACAAAACAAATCCATCCATCTCTCTATCTATATCGTATATATTTATATTTATATTTTAATTTTAATTTTAATTTTAATCCTAATAATAAGGGTATGTTAGCGAATGTTATAAGGGTGTAAGTCGAAATTCTGTCCGTGTAACGCTACGCTATTTTTAATCATTGTAAGTTATGTTCAACCTTTTTATATTAATGTCTCGTAGCTAAGTTATTATTATGCTTATTTAATCCGAAGTAATCATGATGTTGGGCTAATTACTAAAATTGGATAATTGGGCTTTGTACCATAATTGGGGTTTGGACAAAAGAACGACACTTGTGGAAATTAGACTATGGGCTATTAATGGGTTTTATATTAACTAAACAATACCTTGTTAGTTTAATATACAAACTTATAATTTGACGTATTTATATATAACCACATACGCTTGACTGGGTACGGTGGGCGGGATATCTATAAATACCAATAATTATTCATTTTACCGGATACAGAACTGGATTAATAGTTAATAAACTTGTTGAAACAGGGGTGAATTACATTCAAGGGTAATTGGTGTAATTGTTAACAAAGTAGTAAAACCTTGGTTTACACGCAGTCGATAACCTGGTGTATTCATTAAACAAAGTATTAAAACCTTGTTACAATTCGAATCCCCAATTAGTTGGAATATTCCCGAAGTCAAATATTCCAACTAATTGGGGATTCGAATTGTAACAAGGTTTTAATACTTTGTTTAATGAATACACCAGGTTATCGACTGCGTGTAAACCAAGGTTTTACTACTTTGTTAACAATTACACCAATTACCCTTGAATGTTATTCACCCCTGTTTCAACAAGTTTATTAACTATTAATCCAGTTCCGTATCCGGTAAAATGAATAATTATTGGTATTTATAGATATCCCGCCCACCGTACCCAGTCAAGCGTATGTGGTTATATATAAATACGTCAAATTATAAGTTTGTATATTAAATTAACAAGGTATTGTTTAGTTAATATAAAACCCATTAATAGCGCATAGTCTAATTTCCACAAGTGTCGTTCTTTTGTCCAAACCCCAATTATGGTACAAAGCCCAATTACCCAATTTTAGTAATTAGCCCAACATCATGATTACTTCGGATTAAATAAGCATAATAATAACTTAGCTACGAGACATTAATATAAAAAGGTTGAACATAACTTACAATGATAAAAATAGCGTAGCGTTACACGGACAGAATTTCGACTTACACCCTTATAACATTCGCTAACATACCCTTATTATTAGGATTAAAATTAAAATTAAAATTAAAATTAAAATATAAATATAAATATATACGATATAGATAGAGAGATGGATGGATTTTTGGTTATTTTTGCGATCAGAATTCGTTTGCTTTTATAGGGATTTTCGACTTTTGGGGCTCCGCGACTCGCGGCATTTTTGCCTTCAAACTCCGCGAGTCGCGGAGTTTGAAATTACAGCTCAGAGGAGTTTGGCTCTTTGTTTACCGACGGTTTTAAATAAATATAATATATTAAATAATTATAGGAATTATTTAAATATTATATTATATTTATGTGCATAGTTAACTTGTAATTTTTAGTCCGTTGCGTCGAGCGTTGAGAGTTGACTCTGGTCCCGGTTCTGGATTTTCGAACGTCCTTGCGTACAATTTAATATCTTGTACTTTACGTTTTGAATCTTGTACTCTTGTAATTTCGAGACGTTTCTTATCAATAATTGGAACCTCTTTGATTGTCTTTTATACTTTTGAGCTTTTTGGTCGTTTGCGTCTTCAATTCGTCGAATCTGTCTTTTGTCTTCACCTTCTATTATTTTAACGAATATCACTTGTAAATAGAACAATTGCAACTAAAAGCTTGTCTTTTTTGAGGAATAATGCTATGAAATATATGTTCGTTTTTAGCATTATCATACTCGTATATATTTATTTTTACTAATATCTTATTTATTTTGTAATTTACTTTACATGTTTAAATCGAATGATTAAATGATATTATATAATACAATTTAATGTATATATATATATATATATATATATATATATATATACCTGTTTATTTACATACAATTATTCGTGAATCATCGGGACTAGTCATAGGATAATGAAATCATAAAACAGTTTAAGAGTTTTGTGACTCAATCATTACATACATTACTTATCATGTCGAAACCATATAAAGATTAAGTTTAAATTTGGTCGGAAATTTTCGGTCGTCACAGTACCTACCCGTTAAAGAAATTTCGTCCCGAAATTTGAGTGGGATGGTCATGGATGACAATAAGTATGTTTTCATGACTCGTATATGCTGATAAATAGGGTTTTATTACCATTGAGTAATAAGGATAAAATAATTTGATTATTCGAAGAGTACTAATGAAGCTATCACAGAAGTGTGAAATGAGAAAAGTAAGTTTCGTCATATCTTTTGACGTAGATGGGTTGAATTCCGGAGTTCAAGGGATTTAAATAAAATCTTCGAAATCTAAAAGATTTGATTCTTCAGCGAATAAGGAAATTAGGATCTCTTTAATTTAATGCGATCATCTGTCTCGATTGCTTTGTGTGGTATCTCCACTATAAATGAACTTCTTCCATTCCATTATTTTTATCACTCCTATACTTAATTCCCAAATTCAAAAGATTGTGAAAATGCTTAATCCAGTTCTAATTCTTGTCCTTATTCTTACTATTTCAACAATCATTCTCCTTTTTCAACTACCACCGGAAGAATCTGTTTTCTTCTACTTTCGCCATTGGGGTTATAATGTTTTTAATTCTCCCGTGTCTTTATGTTGCGATAAACATTGATATACACGGTTTGTAATTCCTGTATTTGTGATCGGCTTTATATTTTCCTTTATTTTTCGGAGCTCCATGCTCTTGTTTTCTCTTCCCGACTCCAATTCAAGCGAATAATGATTTAAAATTTTTAGATATAGAGTTTCGATTGGTTATAATGTTCTAAGCAGGAATGAACGTGATAGCACGATTTGATTTTTAAATTTATCAAAATTACAGAAGATAGAATTATCAAGAATACATTTTCTTGATATGTTCAGAAGTTAAGTAGAATGAAAGAGTTATGTAACATGACACATGACGATGGTATGATCTACTGTGAACCATCATCACGTTTCATTAGAAACTCAGCATGACTTACTGTAATATAATCACGTCGGCCAAGCGTCATTATATTATACTAACCCATGCTTCAATTCCCAACACTTCTTCACAATTCATTCATAATTTATACTTAGATTTTACAGAAGTTTTCAATATAATGGAATACAGAAAACACGAAGAGATAGATAATTTCGGACAAGAATATTTATGAAAATATCCTCAGAAATATCGAAGATATTTATGATGATATTTTGGAATTTCTAAGTTCAAAAGTTGATGAAGAAAAAAAAATTCTTCATAAAATTTTAACATGACTTCGGAACAAGATATTCTCTAAGGATTTCGGCGGATCCAGAATTATTCGGGTTCTTTGAATATAGGGTTTGGTCGTTGTATTTTTCCTTGGTCTCCTTCATGGTTAGCTCAATCCGTTTTTCAGTACCAAAGTTTCTATCGAGCGTTCCTAACACCCCATTCTTTATCATCAAAATTTTGGCCGTTTAGACCATCTACAATTTTTCTGTTTCCTCTGCATTTAATGCAGCCATATATGAATCATCGGTTATCAATCCGAGGTGGTTTCGAAAGAATTGTATTTTTAGATGATTAAACGCTGATGGTAATATGATGGAATATAAAAGTTCTCTGGTAACAATAAATGAGCACGTATACATTCCGAGGTTATAATAAGGTTGTTTCGAAAGAAAAGTCGAAATTGATTTGTTGGAGCTGTGACAAAATAGGCTAATCCGAATGAAATTTCGAAGTTGATTTGCTAAAGCTGTGACAAAATTGGCTACTTTGAAGAGGGATTGTAAAGTTATTTTTGGTAATAACAACGTCAAAGGAGATAGCACAGATACGTGTTAAACGTTTACTCAGTTTCCGAGAGTTTTTTACGTGCATAACTATATGCATCAGTCTTTTCTTCCGTAGATGAAGTGCGGTTGGTTCATCCTCTAGATTAAGGTGCTTCCAAGAATCATGAAAGGTTTGAACGCAGATTGTAATTGTCAAGATACGAATGAGGTTTAAGATGAAATCAAGTGGCAAACTTGAAGAAATGTTTAATTTCATATGTTATAATCAATATTTTAATTCATTTTAATTGTCCAATGTTATTAGTCCACGGTCGATAGTCCACAGTAACAGTCCAATAATTCATATATAGTTTAATATATAATATTCGAATTAATTAATACGTATCGTGACCCGTGTACATGTCTCAGACTCGATCACAACTCAAAGTATATATATTATTGTAGAATCAACCTCAACCCTGTATAGAGAACTCGATCATTACTGCATATAGAGTGTCTATTGTGATTCTAAATAATATATATAGATGCGTCGATATGATATGTCAAAACCTTGTATACGTGTCCCGATATTTAAAGTGCGTAAAATAAATAACATAAAATAAATGACGATAAATAAAGTGCGTAAAGTAAATAATAGAAATTAAATGACGATAAATAACATTACGATAATTAAATTGCGATAAACAAGCTGCGATAAATAAAATGTAATCAGTTAGCTAGGAACAGTTAGCTGGAACAGTTAGCGTGAATTCTTAACAAAATTTTTCGTAGTTAATTTGTTTGTTTCTATCAAATTTTTATTTCGTCAAATTTGTTCTTCATTATGCCACTTGTTGGATTCTGATAAATCAAAATCCAAATATGAAATTGAATGAAAATGGTTATTCTGTGGTGAACGGATTCGTATATCGGTAGATGTAAGTATGATAGTAAATGACTGTTGAATCAGATTCTAAGAATGTACAGTTTAACTTATTAATGTGAAATCTAAATATTCCTCGGGTATTACCTACCCGTTAAAATATTTTCACCATTAACAGTTTGTACAAAAGAATTTTTACTTACAATTTTTATGAAAATATACTTCCATATATATTTTCTTCAGATATAATTATGGATTTAATGATTTAATATAATATTAAACTCATTTGATTTACCGTTAGACTAGAATACATAATCTCTAAAACATTAGAGATTACATAATCGCCATGAAGAACAAAGATAATTGATGTAGAATGATACGTAGAACGATGATTATACTCGAGGTACAGAATGAGATGTTGAGGCATGGATTATTGATGGTACTGGTGCTGTTATTGATGGTACTGTTGGTGTCGGTGTTGTTGCTGAAGCTGGTACGTTTTGCACCTTATTCTCTAAATTGATTACTCGAGTGCGAAGCTCGCTGACTTCTTCTATTACACTGGGATGATTGTCGGTTCGAACGAGAAGATGAATAAGATTTAGAATTGTGGATAGAATATAATCGTGAAGAGATACTCTGGAAATGAGTGTGAAAATGGTGTTTTAAATGGGTTTGCCGGTAATTGCTTCAGGTTCTTCGCCAAGAGGTGAATTAGGTTGGTGGAAAGGATCGCCTTCTTCTTGTCTCCAATGATTTAGTAGACTACGAACCCATCAGATGAATTGAGGATGGCTAATTGGTTGATTCATTCTGGTAACGCTGCTTCCGGAGCTTAGGTGAATATCCATGTCGGAATAGCTGTCGGAATAACTATCGGAATAGCTATCGAAATATGAGGGACTCGAACTGGTTGAGGGATTCATCTCGTACGATCAGATGAATGATTTTCGATAAGAAAGAGATTATAGGATGTAGATTAGTACCCTGCAATACATAATTTACATATGCATATATAATACTAAAATCCCATAAGTTACGGAGGAATCTACGGAAGCTGTCAGGCAAAAGTAACAACAACAGATATACTAAGATATGAATTTATCTATACACTGTTTATGCAATAGCGGCAGTAAGATGTGTCTAGACTTTAAGGATGATAAGCAAGTAATTTTCGACACGAAATGATAAACAAAACTTTTGACATGCAGACACGGTCGAAGTCCAGACTCACTAATGCATCCTAATGTCTTATCAGTTATACACACTAATGCAGACCTGGTTCGCTAAGACCACCGCTCTGATACCAATTGTAGAGACCCGTCCTAATCCATCCGGACAAAGTCCATATCGATTATAAACGATTCACAATAGTTGATTACATCGCGAGGTACTTGACCTCTATATGATTCAATTTACAAACATTGCATTTTTTTTAAAAGACAATCTTTCATTACATCGAAAGTTGACGACATGCATACCATTTTATAATATATTTAACTATAATTGACTTAACAATAATCTTGATGAACTCAACGACTCGAATGCAACGTCTTTTGAAATATGTCATGAATGACTCCAAATAATATCTTTAAAATGAGCAAATGCACAGCGGAAGATTTCTTTCGTACCTGAGAATAAACATGCTTTAAAGTGTCAACCAAAAGGTTGGTGAGTTCATTAGTTTAACATAAATAATCATTTCATAATTTCAATGGACCACAAGGTTTCATATTTCTCCTAAACATACGTCCCATGCATAGAGACAAAAATAATCATTCATATGGTGAACACCTGGTAACCGACATTCACAATATGCATATAAGAATATCCCCATCATTCCGGGATCCTCCTTCGGACAAGATATAAATTTCGAAGTACTAAAGCATCCGGTACTTTGGATGGGGCTTGTTGGGCCTGATAGATCTATCTTTAGAGTTCGCGTCAATTAGGGTTTCTGTTCCCTAATTCTTAGATTACCAGACTATAAAGGGGCATATTCGATTTCGATCATTCAACCATATAATGTAATTTCGATTACTTGTGTCTATTTCGTAAAACAGTTATAAAAACAGCTCATGTATTCTCAGTCCCAAAAATGTAAAGGGTAAAAGGGAGCAAATGAAACACATATAAATATTGTAAAATGGTTATTAAAGCATTTGCATGTATTCTCAGGCCAAAAACGTAAAGAGTAAAAGGGAGCCAATGAAACTCACGCATATAAATATTGTAAAACAGTTATTAAAGCATTTGCATGTATTCTCAGCCCAAAAACGTAAAGAGTAAAAGGGAGCAAATGAAACTCACGCATATAAATATTGTAAAACAGTTATTAAAGCATTTGCATGTATTCTCAGCCCAAAAATGTAAAGAGTAAAAGAGAGCAAATGAAACTCACGCATATAAATATTGTAAAACATTTATTAAAGCATTTGCATGTATTCTCAGCCCAAAAACGTAAAGAGTAAAAGGGAGCAAATGAAACTCACCTAATGTATTTTGTAGTAAAAATACATATGACTATTTTGAACAATGCAGGGTTGGCCTCAGATTCACGAACCTATATCATTTATATATATATATATATCAACACATATAATGGTAATCGAACAATTTATTTATTAATAGTGAATTAATTGTTATTTTACTTATGCGTTTCATTAATAACTTAATTAGTTACATTTATTAATATTTATTACAAAAATATTAATATAATTATGTTATATGTAGTAAATATGGTTTTAATAGTTCTTTAATAAAATAATATTGATAATAAAAAGTTGTTTCATCCTATAATAATAATAATAGTTAAAAATGATAATTTTTATAAAAATGATACTTTTAATAATACTAGACACTAATAATAATAACTACAAAAATAATGATTTTACTAATAATAATAACGATACTAATACTTATATTGTTAACTCTAATGATAATAATACTAATGCTTATGATAAAAAAAATAATTGATAATAATAATACTTATGTCACTTAATGATAATAACATTAATAATAATTATAATAATAATAATAAAAGTGAAATATAATGCTACCTTCGAAAGATCCGGAGTTAAAAACAACATGTCACCGCCCGGGCTCGAACCTGTGACCTCCCGTTAAACAAAAGCACCCCTAAACCATCCGATCTAACTTGTTTTTCTTGTTATTATACACGCATTTTATTTATTTATTATGTAAGAAGATGTTTTATCATCTTCATCACATCACTACCATAATCATCATCTTTATCATAATATCTAACATCCTAAATAATCACTCCAACATACGGATCAAACATGATCGTTGAAATGTCCCGTTCTTATTGATTAAAAACGTTCCATATTAATTGATTTCGTTGCGAGGTTTTGACCTCTATATGAGACGTTTTTCAAAGACTGCATTCATTTTTAAAATAAACCATAACCTTTATTTCATACATAAAGGTTCAAAAAGCTTTACGTAGATTATCAAATAATGATAATCTAAAATATCCTGTTTACACACGACCATTACATAATGGTTTACAATACAAATATGTTACATCGAAATCAGTTTCTTGAATGCAGTTTTTACACAATATCATACAAACATGGACTCCAAATCTTGTCCTTATTTTAGTATGCAACAGCGGAAGCTCTTAGTATTCACCTGAGAATAAACATGCTTTAAACGTCAACAAAAATGTTGGTGAGTTATAGGTTTAACCTATATATATCAAATCGTAACAATAGACCACAAGAATTCATATTTCAATACACATCCCATACATAGAGATAAAAATCATTCATATGGTGAACACCTGGTAACCGACATTAACAAGATGCATATATAAGAATATCCCCATCATTCCGGGACACCCTTCGGATATGATATAAATTTCGAAGTACTAAAGCATCCGATACTTTGGATGGGGTTTGTTAGGCCCAATAGATCTATCTTTAGGATTCGCGTCAATTAGGGTGTCTGTTCCCTAATTCTTAGATTACCAGACTTAATAAAAAGGGGCATATTCGATTTCGATAATTTAACCATAGAATGTAGTTTCACGTACTTGTGTCTATTTTGTAAATCATTTATAAAACCTGCATGTATTCTCATCCCAAAAATATTAGATTTTAAAAGTGGGACTATAACTCACTTTCACAGATTTTTACTTCGTCGGGAAGTAAGACTTGGCCACTGGTTGATTCACGAACCTATAACAATATATACATATATATCAAAGTATGTTCAAAATATATTTACAACACTTTTAGTATATTTTGATGTTTTAAGTTTATTAAGTCAGCTGTCCTCGTTAGTAACCTACAACTAGTTGTCCACAGTTAGATGTACAGAAATAAATCGATAAATATTATCTTGAATCAATCCACGACCCAGTGTATACGTATCTCAGTATTGATCACAACTCAAACTATATATATTTTGGAATCAACCTCAACCCTGTATAGCTAACTCCAACATTCACATATAGAGTGTCTATGGTTGTTCCGAAATATATATAGATGTGTCGACATGATAGGTCGAAACATTGTATACGTGTCTATGGTATCTCAAGATTACATAATATACAATACAAGTTGATTAAGTTATGGTTGGAATAGATTTGTTACCAATTTTCACGTAGCTAAAATGAGAAAAATTATCCAATCTTGTTTTACCCATAACTTCTTCATTTTAAATCCGTTTTGAGTGAATCAAATTGCTATGGTTTCATATTGAATTCTATTTTATTAATCTAAACAGAAAAAGTATAGATTTATAGTCGGAAAAATAAGTTACAAGTCGTTTTTGTAAAGGTAGTCATTTCAGTTGAAAGAACGACGTCTAGATGACCATTTTAGAAAACATACTTCCACTTTGAGTTTAACCATAATTTTTGGATATAGTTTCATGTTCATAATAAAAATCATTTTCCCAGAATAACAACTTTTAAATCAAAGTTTATCATAGTGTTTAATTAACTAACCCAAAACAGCCCGCGGTGTTACTACGACGGCGTAAATCCGGTTTTACGGTGTTTTTCGTGTTTCCAGGTTTTAAATCATTAAGTTAGCATATCATATAGATATATAACATGTGTTTAGTTGATTTTAAAAGTCAAGTTAGAAGGATTAACTTTTATTTGCGAACAAGTTTAGAATTAACTAAACTATGTTCTAGTGATTACAAGTTTAAACCTTCGAATAAGATAGCTTTATATGTATGAATCGAATGATGTTATGAACATCATTACTACCTCAAGTTCCTTGGATAAACCTACTGGAAATGAGAAAAATAGATCTAGCTACAAAGGATCCTTGGATGGCTTGAAAGTTCTTGAAGCAGAATCATGACACGAAAACCATTTCAAGTAAGATTTCCACTCGAAATAAGATTGTTATAGTTATAGAAATTGAATTAAAGTTTGAATATGATTATTACCTTGTATTAGAAAGATAACCTACTATAAGTAACAAAGGTTTCTTGATCTTGGATGATTATTTGGAATGGATTTAGAAAACTTGGAAGTAAACTTGCAATCTTGGAAGTATTCTTGATTTTATGAAACTAGAACTTTTTGAATTTATGAAGAACACTTGGAACTTGAAGATAGAACTTGAGAGAGATCAATTAGATGAAGAAAATTGAAGAATGAAAGTGTTTGTAGTTGTTTTTGGTCGTTGGTGTATGGATTAGATATAAAGGATATGTAATTTTGTTTTTATGTAAATAAGTCATGAATGATTACTCATATTTTTGTAATTTTATGAGATATTTCATGCTAGTTGCCAAATGATGGCTCCCACATGTGTTAGGTGACTCACATGGGCTGCTAAGAGCTGATCATTGGAGTGTATATACCAATAGTACATACATCTAAAAGCTGTGTATTGTACAAGTACGAATACGGGTGCATACGAGTAGAATTGTTGATGAAACTGAACGAGGATGTAATTGTAAGCATTTTTGTTAAGTAGAAGTATTTTGATAAGTGTCTTGAAGTCTTTAAAAAGTGTATGAATACATATTAAAACACTACATGTATATAAATTTTAACTGAGTCGTTAAGTCATCGTTAGTCGTTACATGTAAACGTTGTTTTGAAACCTTTAGGTTAACGATCTTGTTGAATGTTGTTAACCCATTGTTTATTATAACAAATGAGATGTTAAATTGTTATATTATCATGATATTATGATATATAATATATCTTAGTATGATATATATACAGTTAAATGTCGTTACAACGATAATCGTTACATATATGTCTCGTTTCGAAATCATTAAGTTAGTAGTCTTATTTTTACATATGTATTTCATTGTTAATACACTTAATAATATATTTACTTATCATTTAACATAATTAAACAAGTGTATCAATATCTTAATATGATTCATATGTACCTAGTAAGACGTTGTTATAACGATAATCGTTATATATATCGTTTTCGAGTTTCTTAAATTAATAGTCTCATTTTTATGTATATAACTCATTGTTAAAATACCTAATGAGATACATACTTATAATAAAATCATGTTAACTATATATATAACCATATATATGTCATCGTATAGTTTTTACCAGTTTTAACGTTCGTGAATCACTGATCAACTTGGGTGGTCAATTGTCTATATGAAACCTATTTTAATTAATCAAGTCTTAATAAGTTTGATTGCTTAACATGTTGGAAACACTTAATCATGTAAATAACAATTTTATTTAATATATATATATAAACATGGAAAAGTTCGGGTCACTACAGTACCTACCCGTTAAATAAATTTCTTCCCGAAATTTTAAGCAGTTGGAGGTGTTGACGTATCTTCTGGAAATAAATGCGGGTATTTCTTCTTCATCTGATCTTCACGCTCCCAGGTGAACTCGGGTCCTCTACGAGCATTCCATCGAACCTTAACAATCGGTATCTTGTTTTGTTTAAGTCTCTTAACCTCACGATCCATTATTTCGACGGGTTCTTCAATGAATTAAAGTTTTTCATTGATTTGGATTTCGTCCAACGGAATAGTGAGATCTTCTTTAGCAAAACATTTCTTCAAATTTGAGACGTGGAAAGTGTTATGTACAGCTGCGAGTTGTTGAGGTAGCTCCAGTTGGTAAGCTACTGGTCCGACACGATCTATAATCTTGAATGGTCTAATGTACCTTGGATTTAGTTTCCCCCGTTTACCAAATCGAACAACGCCTTTCCAAGGTGAAACCTTAAGCATGACCATTTCTCCAATTTCAAACTCTATATCTTTTCTTTTACTGTCCGCGTAGCTCTTTTGTCGACTCTGGGCGGTTTTCAATCTTTGTTGAATTTGGATGATTTTCTCGGTAGTTTCTTGTATTATCTCCGGACCCGTAATCTGTCTATCCCCTACTTCACTCCAACAAATTGGAGACCTGCACTTTCTACCATAAAGTGCTTCAAACGGCGCTATCTCAATGCTTGAATGGTAGCTGTTGTGGTAGGAAAATTCTGCTAACGGTAGATGTCGATCCCAACTGTTTCCGAAATCAATAACACAAGCTCGTAGCATGTCTTCAAGCATTTGTATCGTCCTTTCGCTCTACCCATCAGTTTGTGGATGATAGGCAGTACTCATGTCTAGACGAGTTCCCAATGCTTGTTGTAATGTCTGCCAGAATCTTGAAATAAATCTGCCATCCCTATCAGAGATAATAGAGATTGGTATTCCATGTCTCGAGACGACTTCCTTCAAATACAGTCGTGCTAACTTCTCCATCTTGTCATCTTCTCTTATTGGCAGAAAGTGTGCTAACTTGGTGAGACGATCAACTATTACCCAAATAGTATCATAACCACTTGCAGTCCTTGGCAATTTAGTAATGAAATCCATGGTAATGTTTTCCCATTTCCATTCCGGGATTTCAGGTTGTTGTAGTAGACCTGATGGTTTCTGATGTTCAGCTTTGACCTTAGAACACGTCAAACATTCTCCTACATATTTAGCAATATCGGCTTTCATACCTGGCCACCAAAAATGTTTCTTAAGATCCTTGTACATCTTCCCCGTTCCAGGATGTATTGAGTATCTGGTTTTATGAGCTTCTCTAAGTACCATTTCTCTCATATCTCCAAATTTTTGTACCCAAATTCTTTCAGCCCTATACCGGGTTCCGTCTTCCCGAATATTAAGATGCTTCTCCGATCCTTTGGGTATTTCATCCTTTAAATTTCCCTCTTTTAAAACTCCTTGTTGCGCCTCCTTTATTTGAGTAGTAAGGTTAGTGTGAATCATAATATTCATAGATTTTACTCGAATGGGTTCTATGTCCTTTCTGCTCAAGGCGTCGGCTACCACATTTGCCTTCCCCGGGTGGTAACGAATCTCAAAGTCGTAATCATTCAACAATTCAATCCACCTACGCTGCCTCATATTCAGTTGTTTCTGATTAAATATGTGTTGAAGACTTTTGTGGTCGGTATATATAATACTTTTGACCCCATATAAGTAGTGCCTCCAAGTCTTTAATGCAAAAAAAACCGCGCCTAATTCCAAATCATGCGTCGTATAATTTTGCTCGTGAATCTTCAATTGTCTAGACGCATAAGCAATCACCTTCGTCCGTTGCATTAATACACAACCGAGACCTTGCTTTGATGCGTCACAATAAATCACAAAATCATCATTCCCTTCAGGCAATGACAATATAGGTGCCGTACTTAGCTTTTTCTTCAATAATTGAAACGCCTTCTCTTGTTCATCCTTCCATTCAAATTTCTTCCCTTTATGCGTTAATGCAGTAAAAGGTTTTGCTATTTTGGAGAAATCTTGGATGAATCTTCTGTAGTAACCAGCCAATCCTAAAAATTGACGTATATGCTTCGGAGTTTTTGGGGTTTCCCACTTTTCAACGGTTTCGATCTTTGCCGGGTCCACCTGGATACCTTCTTTGTTCACTATGTTACCGAGGAATTGAACTTCTTCCAACCAAAATGCACACTTTGAAAACTTAGCGTACAGTTTTTCTTTCCTCAATACTTCTAGCACTTTTCTCAAATGTTCTTCGTGCTCTTGATCATTCTTTGAGTAAATAAGTATGTCATCGATGAAAACAATGACAAACTTGTCAAGATATGGCCCACACACTCGGTTTATAAGGTCCATGAACACAGCTGGTGCGTTAGTCAATCCAAACGGTATAACCATAAACTCGTAATGACCATAACACGTCCTAAAAGCAGTTTTTGGAATATCATCCTCCTTTACTCGCATTTGATGATATCCAAAACGTAAATCGATCTTCGAATAAACCGACGAGCCTTGTAGTTGATCAAATAAGTCGTCAATTCTCGGCAGTGGATAACGGTTTTTGATGGTAAGTTTGTTCAACTCTCTGTAGTCAATACACAACCTAAATGTACCATCCTTCTTCTTGACAAACAAAATAGGAGCTCCCCATGGTGATGTGCTTGGTCGAATGAAACCACGTTCTAATAGTTCTTGCAGTTGGCTTTGCAGTTCTTTCATCTCGCTGGGTGCGAGTCTATAAGGAGCACAAGCTATTGGTGCAGCTCCTGGTACAAGATCTATTTGAAATTCAACAGATCGATGTGGAGATAGTCCCGGTAATTCTTTCAGAAATACATCGGGAAATTCTTTTGCGACGGGAACATCATTGATGCTCTTTTCTTCAGTTTGTACTTCTCAACGTGTGCTAGAACAGCATAGTAACCTTTTCTTATTAGTTTTTGTGCCTTCAAATTACTAATAATATGTAGCTTCATGTTGCCCTTTTCTCTGTACACCATTAAGGGTTCTCCTTCTTCTCGTACAATGCGAATTGGATTTTTATAACATACGATCTCTGCTTTTACCTTCTTCAGCCAGTCCATGCCAACAATTACATCAAAACTCCCTAACTCTACTGGTATCAAATCAATCTTAAATATTTCGCTACCCAGTTTAATTCTCGATTCCAGCATATATTATCTGCTGAAATTAATTTACCATTTGCTAATTCGAGTAAAAATTTACTATCCAACGGCGTCAATGGACAACTTAGTTTAGCACAAAAATCTCTACTCATATAGCTTCTATCCGCACCCGAATTAAATAAAACATAAGCAGATTTACTGTCAATAAGAAACGTACCCGTAACAAGCTCCGGGTCTTCCTGTGCCTCTGCCGCATTAATATTGAAAACTCTTCCGCGGCCTTGTCCATTCGTATTCTCCTGGTTCGGGCAATTTCTAATAATGTGGCCCGGTTTTCCACAATTATAACAAACTACATTGGCATAACTTGCTCCGACACTACTTGCTCCGTCATTACTCGTTCCGACACCATTTGTTCCTTTCGTTCTGTTAACCCCTGGTCCGTAGACCTCACACTTCACCGCGCTATGACCATTTCTTTTACACTTGTTGCAAAATTTGGTGCAGAACCCCGAGTCATACTTTTCACACCTTTGGCATAGCTGCTTCTGATTGTTGTTGTTGTTGCGGTTGTTATTGTTGTTGGGATGATTGTTGTAGTTGTTGCTGTTGTTGTTGTTGTTGGGCCGTTTGTTGTAGTTGCGATTGATGTTGCGATTGTTGGGATAATTGTTGCGATTATTATTATAATTGCTGCTGTTGTTGTATTGGTGATTCTTATCACCGTTTTCCTCCCACTTTCTTTTGACTTGCTTCACATTGGCCTCTTCAGCCGTCTGTTCTTTAATTCTTTCCTCAATCTGGTTCACTAGTTTGTGAACCATTCTACATGCCTGTTGTGTGGAGGCGGGCTCGTGTGAACTTATATCTTCTTGGATTCTTTCCGGTAATCCTTTCACAAACGCGTCGATCTTCTCTTCCTCATCTTCGAACGCTCCCGGACACAATAGGTACAATTCTGTGAATCGTCTTTCATACGTGGTAATATCAAATCCTTGGGTTCGTAACCCTCTAAGTTCTGTCTTGAGCTTATTGACCTCGGTTCTAGGACGGTACTTCTCGTTTATCAAGTGCTTGAATGCTGACCACGGTAGTGCGTACGCATCATCTTGTCCCACTTGCTCTAGATAGGTATTCCACCATGTTAACGCAGAACCGGTGAAGGTATGCGTAGCGTACTTCACTTTGTCCTCTTCAATACACTTACTTATGGAAAACACCGATTCGACCTTCTCGGTCCACCGTTTCAATCCGATCGGTCCTTCGGTTCCATCAAATTCCAAAGGTTTGCATGCAGTGAATTCTTTGTAGGTGCATCCTACACGATTTCCTGTACTGCTAGATCCAAGGTTATTGTTGGTATGTAGCGCAGCCTGTACTGCGGCTATGTTTGAAACTAGAAAAGTACGGAATTCCTCTTCATTCATATTCACGGGGTGTCGAGTAGTCGGTGCCATTTCCTTCAAAATAGTCAAATGAAACAAGTTAATCATACAGAATATTAAGAGTAGTTAATAGTATTTCGTAGCAAAATATGAACTCATTTATAAAAGCTTTTTCTTCATATTAGCGTTTTATAAGTTTAAATTCGGGTAGTACCTACCCGTTAAGTTCATACTTAGTAGCTAATATACAATTCAACTACTACAATTCTATATGAAAAACTGATTATAATAATATTTCGCGTTCAAACTTTTATACAATATTTTACAAACTTACAATACCGCTTATTTTACATAAAGCATGAAATATAGTACACAATAACTTTGATACAAGATAGTTGTGAAGATAATTCTAGCTAGTACACAAGTCGTTCAGCAAAGGCAATAAAGACACGTAATTCATACGTCCAGAAACAAGTCATGCATTCTGGTTTTACTAGGACTACTTCCCATCCTTGGTCTTGTGGAACATAACCGTTATGGCCGTTGATAAGACAGGGTGTTGTAACGTCGTCAAAGGGACGAGGGTTACGTAATGACCAACAGTCTCGTAATAACCTAAAAACCTCATTTCTTACCCCCAATTACCGACTCCGTCACTTGTGGGAACGTTTTGTTTAATAGTTGTAGCCCGATGTTCTTTTTCTCACTTTGGTGAGAAGCGAACATTACTAACCCGTAAGCATAGCATGCTTCTTTATGTTGCATGTTAGCTGCTTTTTCTAAATCATGAAGTCCTATATTCGGATACATTGAGTCAAAATAATTTCTTAACCCGTTGCGTAAAATAGCATTTGGGTTCCCCGCAATATATGTGTCAAAGTAAACACATCGTAACTTATGGGTTTCCCAATGTGATATCCCCCATCTTTCAAACGAAAGTCTCTTATAAATCAAGACATTCTTGGAACGTTCATCGAATGTCTTACAAACTGATTTCGCCGTAAATAGTTGTGCCGAAGAATTCTGACCGACTCTAGACAAGATTTCATCAATCATGTCTCCGGGTAGGTCTCTTAAAATATTGGGTTGTCTATCCATTTTGTGTTTTTATACTGTAAAATAGACAAGAGTTAGATTCATAAAAAAAAAATACTTATTAATACAAGCAATTTTTACATATATCATAAAGCATAAGCACACTATATTACATATATTACACCACACGAATACAACTATCTTATTCCGACTCGATCGTTTCTTCTTCTTCGGTTTTGGTTCGTTTTGCCAAGTTTCTAGGGATATATGATGTTCCCCTAATACGAGCTGTCGTTTTCCACAACGGTTTAGAAAAAACTGGTGGTTTAGAGGTTCCCGGGTCATTATTACAACTTAAGGGCTTCGGGGGTTGACGATACATATAAAGTTCATCGGGGTTGGAATTAGATTTCTCTATTTTTATGTCCTTTCCCTTATTATTTTCTTTTGCCTTTTTAAATTCAGTTGGGGTAATTTCTATAACATCATCGGAATTCTCGTCAGAATCCGATTCATCGGAGAATTGGTAATCCTCCCAATATTTTGCTTCCTTGGCGGAAACACCATTGACCATAATTAACCTTGGTCGGTTGGTTGAGGATTTTCTTTTACTTAACCGTTTTATTATTTCCCCCACTGGTTCTATTTCCTCCTCCGGTTCCTCCTCTTCCGGTTCTGATTCTTCTTCCGGTTCTGATTCTTCTTCCGGTTCTTCTTCGGGAACTTGTGAATCAGTCCAATATATATTCGACTCTTCGTTATTATTAGGTGAGTCAATGGGATTTGTGCTAGAGGTAGACATCTATCACACAATATTAAACATGTTAAGAGATTAATATATCACATAATATATACATGTTAATAATATATAGTTTCCAACAAAAATGTTAAGCAATCATTTTTAAAGAAAACACGGTCGAAGTACAGACTCACTAATGCATCCTAACAAACTCGATAAGACACACTAATGCAAATTTTTTGGTTCTCTAAGACCAACGCTCGGATACCAACTGAAATGTCCCGTTCTTATTGATTAAAAACGTTCCATATTAATTGATTTCGTTGCGAGGTTTTGACCTCTATATGAGACGTTTTTCAAAGACTGCATTCATTTTTAAAACAAACCATAACCTTTATTTCATAAATAAAGTTTCAAAAAGCTTTACGTAGATTATCAAATAATGATAATCTAAAATATCCTGTTTACATACGACCATTACATAATGGTTTACAATACAAATATGTTACATCGAAATCAGTTTCTTGAATGCAGTTTTTACACAATATCATAAAAACAAGGACTCCAAATCTTGTCCTTATTTTAATATGCAACAGCGGACGCTCTTAGTATTCACCTGAGAATAAACATGCTTTAAACGTCAACAAAAATGTTGGTGAGTTATAGGTTTAACCTATATATATCAAATCGTAACAATAGACCACAAGATTTCATATTTCAATACAGATCCCATACATAGAGATAAAAATCATTCATATGGTGAACATCTGGTAACCGATATTAACAAGATGCATATATAAGAATATCCCCATCATTCCGGGACACCCTTCGGATATGATATAAATTTCGAAGTACTAAAGCATCCGGTACTTTGGATAGGGTTTGTTAGGCCCAATAGATCTATCTTTAGGATTCGCGTCAATTAGGGTGTCTGTTCCCTAATTCTTAGATTACCAGACTTAATAAAAAGGGGCATATTCGATTTCGATAATTCAACCATAGAATGTAGTTTCACGTACTTGTGTCTATTTTGTAAATCATTTATAAAACCTGCATGTATTCTCATCCCAAAAATATTAGATTTTAAAAGTGGGACTATAACTCACTTTCACAGATTTTTACTTGGGTCGGGAAGTAAGACTTGGCCACTGGTTGATTCACGAACCTATAACAATATATACATATATATCAAAGTATGTTCAAAATATATTTACAACACTTTTAATATATTTTGATGTTTTAAGTTTATTAAGTCAGCTTTTCTCGTTAGTAACCTACAACTAGTTGTCCACAGTTAGATGTACAGAAATAAATCGATAAATATTATCTTGAATCAATCCACGATCCAGTGTATACGTATCTCAGAATTGATCACAACTCAAACTATATATATTTTGGAATCAACCTCAACCTTGTATAGCTAACTCCAACATTCACATATAGAGTGTCTATGGTTGTTCCGAAATATATATAGATGTGTCGACATGATAGGTCAAAATATTGTATACGTGTCTATGGTATCTCAAGATTACATAATATACAATACAAGTTGATTAAGTTATAGTTGGAATAGATTTGTTACCAATTTTCACGTAGCTAAAATGAGAAAAATTATCCAATCTTGTTTTACCCATAACTTCTTCATTTTAAATCCGTTTTGAGTGAATAAAATTGCTAAAATGAGAAAAATTATCCAATCTTGTTTTACAAGTCGTTTTTGTAAAGGTAGTCATTTCAGTCGAAAGAACGACGTCTAGATGACCATTTTAGAAAACATACTTCCACTTTGAGTTTAACCATAATTTTTGGATATAGTTTCATGTTCATAATAAAAATCATTTTTCCAGAATAATAACTTTTAAATCAAAGTTTATCATAGTTTTTAATTAACTAACCCAAAATAGCCCGCGGTGTTACTACGACGGCGTAAATCCGGTTTTACGGTGTTTTTCGTGTTTCCAGGTTTTAAATCATTAAGTTAGCATATCATATAGATATAGAACATGTGTTTAGTTGATTTTAAAAGTCAAGTTAGAAGGATTAACTTTTATTTGCGAACAAGTTTAGAATTAACTAAACTATGTTCTAGTGATTACAAGTTTAAACCTTTTAATAAGATAGCTTTATATGTATGAATCGAATGATGTTATGAACATCATTACTACCTCAAGTTCCTTGGATAAACCTATTGGAAATGAGAAAAATAGATCTAGCTTCAAAGGATCCTTGGATGGCTTAAAAGTTCTTGAAGCAGAATCATGACACGAAAACAATTTCAAGTAAGATTTCCACTCGAAATAAGATTGTTATAGTTATAGAAATTGAATTAAAGTTTAAATATGATTATTACCTTATATTAGAAAGATAACCTACTGTAAGTAACAAAGGTTTCTTGATATTGGATGATTATTTAGAATGGATTTAGAAAACTTGGAAGTAAACTTGCAATCTTGGAAGTATTCTTGATTTTATGAAACTACAACTTTTGAATTTATGAAAAACACTTGGAATTTGAAGATAGAACTTGAGAGAGATCAATTAGATGAAGAAAATTGAAGAATGAAAGTGTTTGTAGGTGTTTTTGGTCATTGGTGTATGGATTAGATATAAAGGATATGTAATTTTGTTTTCATGTAAATAAGTCATGAATGATTACTCATATTTTTGTAATTTTATGAGATATTTCATGCTAGTTTCCAAATGATGGCTCCCACATGTGTTAGGTGACTCACATGGGCTGCTAAGAGTTGATCATTGGAGTGTATATACTAATAGTACATACATCTAAAAGCTGTGTATTGTAAGAGTACGAATACGGGTGCATACGAGTAGAATTGTTGATGAAACTAAATGAGGATGTAATTGTAAGCATTTTTGTTAAGTAAAAGTATTTTGATAAGTGTCTTGAAGTCTTTAAAAAGTGTATGAATACATATTAAAACACTACATGTATATACATTTTAACTGAGTCATTAAGTCATCGTTAGTCGTTACATGTAAACGTTGTTTTGAAACCTTTAGGTTAACGATCTTGTTGAATGTTGTTAACCCATTGTTTATTATAACAAATGAGGTGTTAAATTATTATATTATCATGATATTATGATATATAATATATCTTAGTATGATATATATACAGTTAAATGTCGTTACAATGATAATCGTTACATATATGTCTCGTTTCGAAATCATTAAGTTAGTAGTCTTATTTTTACATATGTATTTCATTGTTAATACACTTAATAATATATTTACTTATCATTTAACATAATTAACCAAGTGTATCAATATCTTAATATGATTCATATGTACCTAGTAAGACGTTGTTATAACGATAATCGTTATATATATCGTTTTCGAGTTTCTTAAATTAATTGTCTCATTTTTATGTATATAACTCATTGTTAAAATACCTAATGAGATACATACTTATAATAAAATCATGTTAACTATATATATAACCATATATATGTCATCGTATAGTTTTTACAAGTTTTAACGTTCGTGAATCACCGATCAACTTGGGTGGTCAATTGTCTATATGAAACCTATTTCAATTAATCAAGTCTTAACAAGTTTGATTGCATAACATGTTGGAAACACTTAATCATGTAAATAACAATTTCATTTAATATATATATATAAACATGGAAAAGTTCGGGTCACTACAATAGTCATCGCACTCATGATCATCATCAAGATGATCATCATCATTTGAATCATAATCATCATCGACCTTTTTATATTTTGCTATTTTCTAACCGTAACCTTCATCTTTATTGCCATAATCATCATTATCGCTTTCATACTAATAACAACATCATTACGATTATCATTTTACATCTTCATTATTATCATCACCATTTCCTTAATCACTGAATGCAACTCGATCATCTCTCTAAGTTTTAGCCCAACAACAATTTACCCAAGCCCAACATATACAAGTCCAAAACATAAATTTGTGTGTATCTCGACCCAGTTTATCAACGAAAACAGAAAGAGAATTCACAGGTCAAAGTTTTTGGTTATTTAGCATCTCATACATCATCCTTACATCACCCTCTAATAATATAATCATAAAGGCAGCTCAATTAGGTATATCGCCTAATTTTCTGTTCGTGTTTCTATCATAATCCAACAAAAGATTTAAGTGGTAGTAATTTAGTCAATTACAAAAACTGAATCCTATGGCCTTTTCAAATAATTGTTGTAAAATATCAATCCTAGTAACCCTACCATGATCAAGTCATTCCACTAATATAATCCAAATTCATTACCTCATTTTATCTGTCACAAACGCTATCATCACCTTTGTACTCCACTAGCGAAAGTTGACATGTGGGGTTGCTATTGCATTTTGATTTTCGGCTAACACAAGTATTACAGAAACTTTATTAGTTAAATTTGCTATATATGTTGTCCCACACCAAGTTGTTATCCTCTCAACTACAAAAAGAGAGTTTTTATATCTCAAAGAAACCGAAACACAATTAAAGTGATAGAAGGTGATAGATACAGAAGGGAATCGATGGCAAAAGTAGAATCAGAAGGTGAGTGGAGTTGGTAGTGCAGAAGTACTTGTTATTTTCGATGGGTCTTGAGTAGAAAATCAAACTTGCAGCAGTAGTTATCAAATGGATTTGAGGATGATGGTGTGAGACGGTTTTTGTGATTGTATGTAGTGTAACCGAAGACAAAGTATGTTTGACAATGGTTTAATGGAGTGATTGAGGTTGATGGTTATGAGCAAGGTGGTTAAATGGTTGGTGCTTAAACTGAACCACAAGTAATAATAGACGTTGGAGATGGACTTGCAATCTCGAAGTATGAGATAAAACAAGGAAACGAGTAGTTTACTTGTGGGGGTGTGTCGTGAGGTTTGAGCTAGAAACAGTTAACATTGCAGGTTAGTTGGGTTGTAAAGCGAAGATGGTGAAAGGTGGTAGTAATGGAATTGGTTTCGTTGTGGATCCTCAATGGTAATGGTAAAAGGAGTGACGAGTGATGTAGTAATATATTGGATCCTAATTGTTTGTATTGGCAATTGGAAATTCATTTGAACAGAATGTCGACATATAGAATCGAAATCAAAAGAGAAAAACAAAATAAAATGCAAAAGCAGATTGTGAGTGGGACGTACAACAGAATTTGGTTGTATATGATTTTAGTTGAATAAGACCCCAGACAGGAAAAATATTTGATCGTGATTCACCTAATTCAATTATTTACGGTTAAATAATAATAATTATAATTAATAATAATAATAATAATGCTATTAATATTAATAACAAATATAATAAATAAAAATACTGGTAATAATAGTAGATGTAAAGGTATTAATAATAGTATATTGTATTATTTATGATAGAAAAAAAATATATATACTAATAATGAGTCTTATTGATAATGACAACAATAATGCTAACATAAAAATAATAATAATAATATGTATCAAATTTTACAGTCATATATTATATATTATAAATAATATTATTATTAATAATATTTAATAATACCTAAATGAATTCAAGTGAATTGACAACAAATAGATTAATCGATATTAATTCACGGGAAAGGAAAAGAGGAATGTTGCAGGTGATAAGCAACAGATTACTTATAGATATCCGTATTTATAATTTTAATGATACTTATAATACAGATATTAATTTTAATAATAATAATAATAATAATAATAATGAATGTAATAATAATATAACAACTATAATTAAATTTGTAATTACATTTAACCTATTAACATTACAATTATATAATATGATAGCATTTATTTAATATTTATATACTTTATATATATTACAACTAATTATTAATATAAATCATATATATACTCATATATATTTATTTTTACTAATATCTTATTTATTTTGTAATTTACTTTACATGTTTAAATCGAATGATTAAATGATATTATATAATACAATTTAATTTATATATATATATATATATATATATATATATATATATATATATATATATATATATATATATATATATATATATATATATATATATATATATATATATATATATATATATATATATTTACCTATTTATTTACATACAATTATTCGTGAATCATCGGGACTAGTCATAGGATAATGAAATCATAAAACAGTTCAAGAGTTTTGTGACTCAATCATTACATACATTACTTATCGTGTCGAAACCATATAAAGATTAAGTTTAAATTTGGTCGGAAATTTCCGGGTCGTCACACAATAGAGTTGGAAGTAAAATTAGATTAATTTAAAATTGACTGTATGTTCTAAGCAAACAGTAAACATATATTTGGATTGAGGCTACTGGGCAAAGTACATGTGATTTATTCAAATTTATGAGGATAGTCCTTAAATTTTTATTATATTACACTAGTACTCCTTGTGCATTTATCACTCTATAATGTTAAAGGTTAATCAATAAACATTGATGGCAGTTAAGTTGGGGTGCCAACCACGATAGTTAAGCAAAGTTGAGGTACCAACTACGCAAAAAAATTAGTTTAAGTGTTATGATGTAAATGTGAACAAACCACAGGTACCAACGGCGTAATTTTTTCCAGTAAGAGTCTGTAGCTTTGCACAGATTTGTTAAAAGACGAAGCTGAAAATAGGTGAACACCGATCCTGACCCAAGCATTAATGTCACCGTCTTTGAGTATTTCTCCCGAAATCCAGCTATAAATGTGAAACTAGGATCTGTGAATTCGTGGAAGATACTTGATATCTGCTTTGTAACATAGGTGGCAATGTTGACTTGATCTGGTTCAAGATGAGAGAACGGATTGTTTTGCCTTACTTCCTCTGTAACAGCGTCTCGTAACTCTATGATAATCAGATCAGCATGGTGATCAATTGTTACGTAAATCACTAGTCTGTCTAGTGTGCTTTCGAAATTATCTCTTTCCAAGAGAGCGAAAAGGCTGTGAATGTCCTCGATCATTTGCAAATTAGAGTTATAAGTCGGGCGTCCGATGGAAAGATCCATATGCTTTCGGATGAGAGTCAGTAGTGCTCGTTGGTTTCGTGAGAACAGAAGTGCAGATCCGGCTAAGGCGTTATAAACCTTAGAGTAAATGATTTTCTGATCTCGACAGAATCTTGTCTCAAGAATAGTGCGAACCACTGAATTGTGCTCTCGTTGACTTTCTTCTTGCTAGATATGATCGTGAGAAGAATTGATAAAGTCTTGAATGCGTTCTTTTAGGATTTCAACATCATTGTTGTGACGACCCGGAAATTTCCGATCAAATTTAAACTCAATATTTATATAATTTTGACACGATGAGCAAAGTCTGTAATGGTGAGTCTCGAAATTTTGGAACTATGTTCATATAATCAATTACCCTTTGACTGTGCTCGACGATTCACGAATAATGGATGTAAATAATATATATATATATATATATATATATATATATATATATATATATATATATATATATATATATATATATATATATATATATATATATATATATATATATATATATATATATATATGATTTCTATACTTAATTGATAATTATATGTATAGGGTAATATATTCAAATGTATAATATAAAATATTCAATATATGTTATTATATATACGTTATATAATTTCCAAAAATTACTTAACTAATAATATGTGCTATTAAAATATTTAATTACAAATTAAGACATAGTTGTTGTTGTAATATTATTATTATTATTAAAATTATAATTTTATTTAAATATATTATTTTCATCACTTTTATCATTAACCTTATTGTTATTATCATATTAGTATCATCTTAATTATTATTTGTATTATTATTATTATTAATATATTCATTATTAAGTATTTTATTAATTACACATAAAAACAAAAACATATAACAGAATTTGATTTTCCTATCTACTTTATTATTTAAAATTGATTTACTAGTTCCCCTTGCTTTATGGTTTTGCCACCGAATTTGTGGTTGTATATACCAATACACACACATATTGACAAGAACCCATCTATTCTACTATAATTGAGAACCATTACATTCCCATCTAATAATCACTCCAACTTTCTGCTCTCTTTCTTATTCTCTTGATCACTACTACCATAGATTATCATCTCAAACAAGCTCCATCTTCTCCCCTTCTGTTTTAAACCGGCTGCCACCCTACTCAAACCACTTTCATATAAGTCGTCGACCACCTGCACACAACCATATTATCAAACTTTAAACTACCAAGATATTATGTTTCGTTAGTAAGATACAACACCAAAATCATGGTACCTGTATTCTTTGATTCAGCTAAACAAACAGTTGCCACACTCACCAGTGAAAACCATAAACCGTATCATCACCCTGCATTTTCTGTTGAAAACTATAATATCATACAACACATCTCTCTCTTTACTCTATCTCATATATATCTGTATACATATATACACATAGTTTATATACATGATTACCTTTAATTCTTTGGAAAACCCATAAGATCACCACCACGATCAAGCCTGCAACTACAGCTGCTATGTTTCTGTTTTAACCCGTCATAAAACGCCATGCAGCCTCAAACCACTTGCAAACCAACTGCTACAGCTTCTTCCTGGTTCTATTTTAGCCTCTTCTGTTTTAGTTGATTCCTGGCTGGACCGAAACCCAACAAACAATCACTTGCTTCCATCGTTGAACTACAACTGCTAGTGTTGGGTTCTATTGATAAGGATCACCATAAATCACCTCAACCACCCATCTTCTTCATTTAACCATCTACTATCACCAACCAAAACACCACCACCAAAACTGCAAGATTTTCTGTTCTAATCACGATTGAACACCACCACACCCATCAAACTCTCGAACTCGTTTCACCACCTACACCTTTATGCTGCTGCTATATTGGATTTCTACTTCAGGCTACCATTTAATCTCCTACAGCTCGAATCAAATTACTTTGAGAAGGTATATACCATATTAATCATCTTCAAATAACAAAAGAGTAAATTAATTTACAAAAGCAGATTAACCTTTATAATTTTGGCAACTAATTTAACAATTCAAATAACATACCAATTATTACAGCTCATGTTCGATTCATTTAAAATACAGAATATATATAAAGGGATGATGTAATTAGGAGAACATCAAAGAATTAATTACCTACTTAATCAATTGATGAATCGATTACTAAAATTGACAAAGGATAATGATGCGATGATGATGAACACTGATGGAGATGAGGGAAATGATGATGATGATGTATAGACGACCTGTTATGCTCCGATGATTCTTGATTGAACGATTTATCGATGGATCGACTGAAGAACCGAAGACCCATGAACCCTAATTTATTCTGAGTTTTGCTTTTGCCATTTCGATCTATTTCTGGAAACCACAAATAAAACGCGTGACCTTATATATGTTAGGTACAATTATTATTATTATTATTATTATTATTATTATTATTATTATTATTATTATTATTATTATTATTATTATTATTATTATTATTATTATTATTATTATTATTATTATTATTATTATTATTATTATTATTATTATCATTTTATTATTATTATCATTATTATTATGATTATTATTTTTATCATTTTTTTATTTTTATAATTATCATTATTCTTATTATTTTTAGTATTTAGTATTATTATTATTATTATCATTATTATTATTATTGTTGTTATTATTATAGTTATTATCAAAATTTACATTTAAAAATTTACAAAAATACATTACATATTATTATATTTTAATATGTTAACATTATATAAATATGTATATAATATTATCAATATTATGTATATAAATATTTATATACTACGTAAATACATTTATATAAGATATATTATAAATACATTATAAAACATTGATATAATATTAAATAAAATATATTATAAATATTAATACATATATAACATTAAAATATTTTAGTAAAAGATATATTTGTTATATATAAATTATTTATCAAAATATTCTAATAAGCAATTACTATATTTATAATAACAAAAAAAAAACTAATTATGATAAGTTAATAATAAAAATTAACTATTTAAAATATATATAATAACTACATTATTAATGTAACCTATAATTAATATAACAATTATATCACTAATAATAAATACATATATATATATATATATATATATATATATATATATATATATATATATATATGTATGTATATATATATATATATATATATATATATATATATATATATATATATATATATATATATATATTTGTTCGATTAAAATAATGTATATTAATAAATATAAAAATGATATACGTTCGTGAATCCGAGGCCAACCCTGCATTGTTCAATGTCGTCATATGTATTTTTACTACAAAATACAGTATTGTGAGTTTCATTATTCCCTTTTTACTCATTACATTTTTGGGCTGAGAATACATGCAAATGCTTTATTAACTGTTTTTACAATATTTATATGCAGGAGTTTCATTAATCCCTTTTTAAATGCTTTTGCAATATATATTTTTGGGACTGAGAATACATGCGCTGCTTTTATAAATGCTTTACGAAATAGACACAAGTAATCGAAACTACATTCTATGGTTAGATTATCTAATCGAATATGCCCTTTTTATTTAGTCTGGTAATCTAAGAATTAGGGAACAGACACCCTAATTGACGCGAATCCTAAAGATAGATCTATCGGGCCCAACAAGCCCCATCCAAAGTACCGGATGCTTTAGTACTTCGAAATTTATATCATGTCCGAAGGAGGATCCCAGAATGATGGGGATATTCTTATATGCATACTGTGAATGTCGATTACCAGGTGTTCAATCCATATGAATGATATTTTTGTCTCTATGCATGAGACGTATATTTATGAGAAATGAAAATCTTGTGGTCTATTAAAATGATAGAAATGATTATTTATGTTAAACTAATGAACTCACCAACCTTTTAGTTGACACTTGAAAGCATGTTTATTCTCAGGTATGAAAGAAATCTTCCGCTGTGCATTTGCTCATATTAGAGATATTATTTGGAGTCATTCATGACATATTTCACAAGACATTGCATTTCGAGTCATCGAGTTCATCAAGATTATTATTAAGTCAATTATAGTTGGATGTATTATGAAATGGCAAGCATATCATCAACTTTCGATGTAAAGAAAGTTTGTCTTTCGAAAAATGAATGCAATGTTTGTAAAATGTATCATATAGAGTTCATGAACCTCGCGATGTAATCAACTATTGTGAATCGTTTATAATCGATATGGACTTCATCCATATGGATTAGGACGGGTCTTTACAGTTGGTATCGGAGCGGAGGTCTTAGCGAACCAGGTCTGCATTAGTGAGTCCAATTGATAAGTCGTTAGGATGCATTAGTGAGTCTGAACTTCGACCGTGTCTGCATGTCAAAAGTTTTGCTTATCATTAGTGTCAAAAAATTATTTGCTTATCATCCTTAAAGTCTAGACACGTCTTACTGCCTCTATTGCATAGACAGTGTATAGATAAATCCATATCTTAGCGTATCTATCATTGTAGACTTTATCTGACACGTTTCCTTAATTTTCTCCGTAATTCACGGGATCCTTGGAAGTATGTACAGATATTCTATATATAATGAGAATATCATTCGATATTTGAAAATCATTTCATATCAAAACCCTTTAACTGATCGTGAGAGATGGATCCTACTCCTAGCCTGGATTCCATTAGTTCCGGAAGTGATTTTGAGATGTATATTGAAGCTGACTCCGAATTCAATGAACCAGAAGTGCCTCAACCATTTAGTTATTTTTCTTTCTGGAGGAGATGGGGTTGGGTTCGAGACTTACTCACTCGATGGAGAAATGAAGAAGGCGAGCCCTACCGCGAAACAAACTTACCTCCTAACATCGGAGAAAACGATGTACTCACCGGTGAACCTATGCGCAATACTGTATTTGTCATAACCCGTCCTTAACCATAAGAATGTGTTAGATAACGTATGATTTCATTGCGAGGTATTGACCTCTATATGCGACATTTTTAAAAGAGAAACTGCATATATTATACATTACAAACCATAACCATTATTTTTGTTACAAGCTTTAGACAATAAAAAGATGATTATCGTTTAGCGATAATCTTCGACTTACAAACTTTACATATAATGATAACAACACGATTTCGAGCATATTTTACAACACAAATCCTTGGGTATGCAGTTTTATTTTTGACACAAATATGCGTACGCAAGATCCTGCTCAAATTCAACATAATGCAGCGGAAGCTTTAGTAATCACCTGAGAATAGACATGTTTTAAAAGGTCAACATAAAGTTGGTGAGATATAGGTTTAATGCCGGCAGCAATATATATATATATAGACCACAAGATTTCATATATAAACAGTTTAATAAAAATATTCTAAGTGGTTGAGCACTTGGTAACCATACTTAACATTTAATCACGTCGCATATTCCCTTTATTATGAAATCTTACTACACCGTACCAAGTGTAGTCACGAAACGAAGTACTGTGCAACCGTTGAATACTGGTCGTCCAGTCCGGTTGGGGTTGTCAGGCCCGATAGATCTATCAACAGGATTCGCGTTTACAATACCGCTGTAAATAACAGTTACCAAGCTACAGGGAAGTATGCCAGTGGTACAACTCAACGTAGAATATATTTTTCAGTTACTTGTGTCCATAACGTAAAACATAAAATACATGTATTCTCATCCCGAAATATTTAGAGTTTAAAAGTGGGACTATATACTCACTTTCGTCTTGAAGATATATATATAATTTGACTTGGTCTCCGGTTGATATCACGAACCTATCCATATATAATATATCAATACCTTTTCTTTTTAAACAAACGTCACATATATATACTTGTTATACTTTTAATACTTTGAATAATTCCTTAGTCCGTAGTTAGCAGTTCGTTGTTAGTAATTCAATTTTAATGGTTCATTTTTAGATGTTTAGTATACCCGCAATGAAATAAATAAAACCCCCAACGAAATAAATAAAACCCCATCGTATATGTATTGGTCGAGATTAATCTTGACCCACGGTACCGGTGTTGTCAAATGACGTGTTGCGTACATAAAGTACCGGTATTGTCAAATGACGTGTTGCGTACAATCATGGGATCTTATGATTAATCTTCTCGTGTTGTTTACGGGTGATCCTGAACCATATAAAATTGAATTATAAGTACATATATATAAAATATCATGTTAACTTAAAAAGATGTGATTTATTTAATTTTTCCCAATTATTTTCGTGGCTAAACTAGTCTTGGATATCCGATTTTGTTTCGGTCATAGTTTCTTCGTTACAACTCCGTTTTCGTTGATTCAACTTGTCATCTCCTTGGATCGAGTCCCTCTTTAAGACTATGAACTGTAAATACCTTAGTTTGTATTCAAAATCACACGGCATAGGTCAAACTTTAGTGAAACTTATGAAGTTAATCATTTTCCATCATGTAAACAACCTTAAATGATTATTTTTCTAAAAATACTTATACTTTGAGTGAAATCATGAAATTTTTATGTGTTATCATATTCATAGTAAAAATCATTTTTCCAGAAAATAAACCTCCAATTCAAAGTTTTAGATGGTTTTTAATTATCCAACCCAAAACAGCCCCCGGTGGCACTCCGACGTCGTAAAAACAGTTTTTAAGATAATCTTTGAAAACCAAGTTATACCTTGTTAAATTAGCATATATTTAAGTTATATTACAGGTCTTGGAGTATTTTAAAAGTTAAGTTAGAAGGATCTATTTAGTTTGCAAACAAGTTTGAAAACATTCAAACTATGTTCTTGTTGTTAAAATTTTATACCACAAAATAAGATAGCTATATATATATGAATCGAATAAGGTTATGAACATAGATTCTACCTCAAGTTCCTTGGAAAAGGTTGTTGTAAAAGAGGAGTAAGAACCTAGAACCAAAAGGGTGATGGAAGTGGATGAAAGATTGGAAGTAAGTTGGTGTTCTTGGAAGGATTTCTTGAAGTGTTTTTGTAAGGTTTTCTTATGAGGTTTAAGTGTTGTTTTTGAAGCTAAATGATGGGGAAAATGCTTGGAGATGATCAAGTATGAAGTTAAGAGTATTTTGAGAGAGAAATGGAAGTGTAAGTATGAGAAAATGGGGTGAAGAAATGGTGTGCATGCATAAAAACGTTTTTAGGTTATAAAGGAAAAAAAAGATACCTAACTTTGTTTTCTTGCTAAATAATTCATGCTACTTGACAAATGGTTGGTTCCACATGTTTCTTAATCATTTAAGGCTGCTAAGGAGCAGAGTTTTATTGGTATATACCAATAGTAAATACATCTAGAAGCTGCGTATGATACGGGTACATATACCCTAGGTATACGTATAGAAATCTTTGAGAAAACGGAACGAGGATTCAAATATAGCTATCTTTTGTAAATATAATTATATTGTTTTATGTATTTAAGTCTTTAAAAGTGATTAAATACATTACTTATACGATATATGTATAAACATTATAGGTCATAAGTATTTAAGTCAAATAACGTTACGTATGGTTATCGTTTTGAAAACTTAAGTTAGTAGTTTCAAAATATACTTATAACTTATTGTTATTAATACAAAATGAGATATTAAAACATTCTTAGGTCATGTTAAATATGTATATATACATATATATACACAAACGTATAATTATCATATATTGTATAGTTCGTGATATCATCGGTCAAACTAAACGGTCAAACGTTGTGTAAAACTCTTTTCGAAAAACATAAGTCTCGACAATTTGGATTGCTTATCATGTTGGTAAGGTTTAATTTATGTAAATATTAATCTTATAAGTATAGAACGATCGAAAAAGTGCGGGTCGTTACATTACCTCCCCGTTAAATAAATTTCGTCCCGAAATTTTAAAATTGTACCTATTTTGCGTCATCGAGAAACAAGTGTGGATACTTTTGTTTCATCTGATCCTCCCGTTCCCACGTAAACTCGGGACCTCTTCGAGCATTCCAACGAACCTTAACGATCGGTATGTTGCTCTGCTTGAGCTGTTTAACTTCACGGTCCATGATTTCGATTGGTTCTTCGACGAATTGTAGTTTCTCGTCGACATGGATTTCTTCAAGAGGAATGGTGAGGTCTTCCTTTGCAAGACACTTCTTAAGGTTCGAGACGTGAAAGGTATTATGTACTCCGGCGAGTTATTGCGGTAACTCAAGTCGATAAGCTACCGGTCCAATGCGTTCGATGATCTTGAACGGGCCTACATATCTTGGGTTCAGTTTACCCCTTTTTCCAAAACGTATCACACCTTTCCAAGGTGACACCTTTAGCATAACCATGTCACCGATCTGAAACTCTAATGGTTTCCTTCGGACATCGGCGTAGCTCTTTTGGCGACTACGGGCTGTTTTCAATCTCTCCTTGATTTGTACTATCTTCTCAGTCGTTTCGTGTATGATCTCGGGACCAGTTAAATGTCGATCTCCTACTTCATTCCAACAGATAGGAGATCTACACTTCCTTCCATACAATGCTTCGAATGGCGCAGCTCCAATGCTCGCATGATAACTATTATTATACGAGAATTCTGCTAACGGTAAATACTTATCCCATCCGTTTCCAAAATCGATCACACATGCCCTGAGCATATCTTCAAGAGTCTGAATTGTTCTTTCACTCTGCCCGTCCGTTTGCGGATGATATGCAGTACTCATATCTAAACGAGTTCCTAGTGCCTCCTGTAGTGCTTGCCAAAACTTTAAGGTAAATCTACTATCACGATCAGATATAATGGAAATAGGTATTCCATGCCTTGAAACAACTTCCTTTATATACAATCGTAATAGTTTCTCCATTCTATCCGTTTCCTTTATAGGCAAGAAATGTGCAGACTTGGTGAGACGATCAACAATTACCCAAATGGTGTCGTAACCCCAGGCAGTCTTTGGTAACTTCGTGATGAAATCCATGGTAATACCATCCCATTTCCATTCTGGGATTTCTGGTTGTTGAAGTAACCCTGACGGCTTTTGGTGTTCTGCTTTGACCTTGGAACAAGTTAAACACTCCCCAACATATGTTGCTACGTCTGTCTTTAAATTAGGCCACCAATAACGTGTCTTAAGATCTTGATACATCTTTCCAACTCCAGGATGTATCGAGTATCTTGTCTTATGTGCCTCATTCAATATCAACTTCCTTAATCCACCCAACTTCGGTACCCAAATACGATTTGCAAAATATCGAATTCCATCTTCCCGCATAACGAGTTGCTTCTCATACTTCTTCATTATTTCATTTCCTATATTTTCTTTAGTAAGTGCTTCTCGTTGAACTTCTTTGATTTGTGAGTTGAGATTCATGCGAATTTTTATGTTCATCGCTCGTACTCGAATTGGTTCTCGTTCCTTTCTGCTTAGAGCGTCGGCCACCACGTTCGCTTTCCCGGGATGATAACGAATTTCACAATCATAGTCATTTATTAACTCGACCCACCTACGTTGCCTCATGTTCAACTGTTTCTGATCAAAAATATGTTGAAGGCTTTTATGATCAGTAAACACAGTGCATTTAACCCCATACAAGTAGTGTCTCCATATCTTCAATGCAAACACGACTGCTCCCAGTTCTAGATCATGCGTCGTATAATTCCGCTCGTGAATCTTTAATTGTCGGGATGCGTATGCAATAACTTTCTTCCGTTGCATAAGAACGCAACCAAAACCTTGTCGCGAAGCGTCACAATATATTTCAAAATCATCGTTCCCTTCTGGTAACGATAAAATAGGCGCCGTAGTCAACTTCTTTTTCAGTAATTGAAATGCACTCTCCTGCTCAGAAGTCCATTCATATTTCTTCCCTTTTTGCGTTAACGCTGTCAACGGCTTGGCTATTCGGGAAAAATCTTGAATAAACCTTCTATAATAACCGGCTAAACCCAAAAATTGGCGTATCTGCATTGGTGTCTTAGGAGTCTCCCATTTTTCAATGGCTTCAATTTTTGCTGGATCAACCTGAATTCCTTTGCTACTAACAACGTGGCCAAGAAATTGCACTTCTTTCAACCAGAAAGCACATTTAGAAAATTTAGCATATAGCTGTTCTTTTCTTAACAACTCTAATATTAAACTTAAATGCTGCTCATGCTCTTGCTCACTCTTGGAATAGATAAGAATGTCATCAATGAAAACAATAACAAACTTATCTAAATATGGACTACAAACTCGATTCATGAGGTCCATGAATACAGTTGGCGCATTCGTCAATCCAAACGGCATGACCAAAAATTCGTAATGACCGTAACGTGTCCGAAAAGCAGTTTTTGGTATATCTTCTTCTTTGACACGTAATTGATGATAACCCGATCTTAGGTCGATTTTCGAATAAACACATGATCCTTGGAGTTGATCAAATAAGTCGTCAATTCTCGGTAGTGGATACCGATTCTTGATAGTTAACTTATTTAATTCACGATAATCTATACACATCCTAAAAGATCCATCTTTCTTCTTAACAAACAAAATTGGAGCTCCCCACGGTGAAGTACTTGGTCGTATGAATCCACGGTCTAGTAATTCTTTTAACTGACTCTGAAGTTCTTTTAATTCGGACGGTGCAAGTCTATATGGCGCACGAGCCACTGGTGCAGCTCCTGGTACTAAATCTATTTGAAATTCTACAGATCTAAATGGAGGTAATCCTGGCAACTCTTCCGGAAATACTTCAGGAAAATCTCTTGCCACAGGCACGTCATTGATGCACTTCTCTTTTTCTTTCTTTTCGACTTTATTAACATGTGCTAAGATAGCATAGCACCCTTTCTTCAAGCACTTTTGAGCTTTCAAATAACTAATGAGTTTTAGCTTTGAGTTACCCTTCTCTCCATAAATCATCACCGGCATTTTATCCTTGCAAGGAATGCGAATTGCCTTCTTGGCACACACAACTTCAGCTCCTACTTTGGACATCCAGTCCATGCCGACTATTACATCAAAACTTCCTAATTCTACGGGTATTAAGTCAATTTTAAATGTTTCTCCGGCTAAATTTATTTTACAATCACGGCAAATTTTATCGGCTTTAATTAGTTTACCATTAGCTAACTCAATCATGTACTTAGCATCTAGAGGTAATGATGAACAATTCAATTTAGCATGAAAGTCTCTACACACGTAACTTCTATCAGCACCAGTATCAAATATAATAAATGCGGATAAGTTATTAATGGTAAACGTACCCGTAACAAGCTCCGGGTCTTCACATGCCTCTCTAGCATTAATAACAAATGCTCTCCCATGTGCAGGTCCGATATTCTTCTCTGGATTCGGGCACTGGCTCTTATAGTGACCTTGTTTTCCACACCCAAAACAAGTAATGGTAGCCAAAGCAGTTCTATTTGCATTGGTGGCAAGAGTCTTGGTACCATTTGTATTTGTAACGAGAGCCCTACAATCTTAAGCAAGATGACCCTTTCGATTACATTTGTTGCATACCACATTACAGTAACCGGAGTGATGTTTGTGGCATCGGTTGCATAAAGGATTTTGTCCTTTATAACCAAAGCTTAAACCACTACCCGCACCTTGCGTGTTTTCTTGTTTCTTAAAAGATTGTTGTTGGTTACCTCGATCATAATTTCCATTCCACTTTCTTTTGTTACCTGATACCTTCACATCAGTATTGGATACTTTCTTATCCATGATGACCTGATCCATTAGCTCGTTTGCCATGGTTATAGCTTCATGAATTGTCTTAGGTTTCGATGCTGTAACATTTGCCTTGACCTTTTTGGGCAAACCATCTTTGTACATTTCAATCTTCCGTTCTTCGGTTGGAACCAATTCAGGACATAGCAAAACTAATTCCATGAATCACTGATTGTAGTTGGTGATTTCAGTACCAATAACCTTCAGACTTCGTAACTCATCTTCCAACTTCCTAACCTCGTTCCTTGGACAATATTCGTTGATTAACATTGTTTTGAATTCTTCCCACTGAGTATCATAAGCTACATCTCCTCCTACAGCCTTCACATAATTTTTCCACCACGTGAGTGCACTATCTTGTAAAGTGCACGATGCATACTTGGTCATGTCCTTTTCAACACAACCACTGATTTTGAACACAGTCTCCATCTTTTCTATCCACCGGGTTAAACCGATTGGTCCTTCTGTTCCACTGAATGATGATGGCTTGCAAGCTTGAAAAGTTTTGTAAGTGCACCCCACACGAGGATTTGGGTTAACTGCAGCACCTCTTGCAGCCTCGACCCATAACATTCTGTCGTTCACTCGCTGATTGATGAGTTCCTGGATTTCTTGTTCCGTCATTCGATTCAATCGCGCCATTTCCTAATGAAAGAAAATAATTATTCACATGGAATATTATAGATGTAGTGTATATTTACAGTACATTATAGCTTATTAATAATATGAACCAGGTATTATTATAAAAGCCTTTTCTTCTTATTAGCGTTTTATAATTATATCTAGGGTAGTACCTACCCGTTAATGTCCATACTTAATAGCTTAGTACAGAATCAATTACTACCATCTAAATAATACTTAACCATGGAAAATTATTGCATTTCACACTTCACTATTTTACATATGCTTATCTTACATCGAACATTAAGCAAACCACACTAATAATATTATACAAAACATTATATGATCCCATGGTTTAATACGGCAGCGCATCGTTTGGTCTATTTTCTAGGACGTTTAGGTTCAAAGAATCGCTTAACGCTTATCCTGGCTGTCTGCCTATATTTTGGCTGTGGGACTGAAGAACTGGATGCCAAGATAGAACGAATAGGAATAGCGGGAATAGGGGTGGTAGTGTCTAGTGGAGTTGGTGCCACATCATCCTTACTAAACTCGGGATTTGAATTTTCTAATTCATTAGCCTTTCATTTCTTTCCTAGTTCGAACTCGTCTTTTGTAATTTCCTGTATTTCTTCCTCGGGTTCACTTTCCTCCTCGGGTTCACTTTCCTCCTCGGGTTCACTTTCCTCCTCAGGTTCACTTTCCGGGTTCTCTATAGTCGGTTCATCCGGAATTTGTGAGTCTTCCCCAAAGATATTATTTTCGTCATCGGATAGGTTAATGACTGGAACACCATCTGAAGATTCTGGTTCGGAGTCGCTGAACGTGATGACAAGTTTTGAGCCCGACATCTATCACACAACAACTAACCCATTAATACTACATAATATTTACATATAAATTTTAACCAACAATGATAAGCAATGGTTTTTAAATCAGACCCGGTTAAAGTCCAGACTTACTAATGTATCCTAACAACTTATCAGTTAGACACACTAATGCAAACCTGGTTCGCTAAGACCACCGCTCTGATACCACATGTCATAACCCGTCCTTAACCATAAGAACGTGTTAGATAACGTATGATTTCATTGCGAGGTATTGACCTCTATATGCGACATTTTTAAAAGAGAAACTGCATATATTATACATTACAAACCATAACCATTATTTTTGTTACAAGCTTTAGACAATAAAAAGATGATTATCGTTTAGCGATAATCTTCGACTTACAAACTTTACATATAATGATAACAACACGATTTCGAGCATATTTTACAACACAAATCCTTGGGTATGCAGCTTTATTTTTGACACAAATATGCGTACGCAAGATCCTGCTCAAATTCAACATAATGCAGCGGAAGCTTTAGTAATCACCTGAGAATAGACATGTTTTAAAAGGTCAACATAAAGTTGGTGAGATATAGGTTTAATGCCGGCAGCAATATATATATATAGACCACAAGATTTCGTATATAAACAGTTTAATAAAAATATTCTAAGTGGTTGAGCACTTGGTAACCATACTTAACATTTAATCACGTCGCATATTCCCTTTATTATGAAATCTTACTACACCGTACCAAGTGTAGTCACGAAACGAAGTACTGTGCAACCGTTGAATACTGGTCGTCCAGTCCGGTTGGGGTTGTCAGGCCCGATAGATCTATCAACAGGATTCGCGTTTACAATACCGCTGTAAATAACAGTTACCAAGCTACAGGGAAGTATGCCAGTGGTACAACTCAACGTAGAATATATTTTTCAGTTACTTGTGTCCATAACGTAAAACATAAAATACATGTATTCTCATCCCGAAATATTTAGAGTTTAAAAGTGGGACTATATACTCACTTTCGTCTTGAAGATATATATATAATTTGACTTGGTCTCCGGTTGATATCACGAACCTATCCATATATAATATATCAATACCTTTTCTTTTTAAACAAACGTCACATATATATACTTGTTATACTTTTAATACTTTGAATAATTCCTTAGTCCGTAGTTAGCAGTTCGTTGTTAGTAATTCAATTTTAATGGTTCATTTTTAGATGTTTAGTATACCCGCAATGAAATAAATAAAACCCCCAACGAAATAAATAAAACCCCATCGTATATGTATTGGTCGAGATTAATCTTGACCCACGGTACCGGTGTTGTCAAATGACGTGTTGCGTACATAAAGTACCGGTGTTGTCAAATGACGTGTTGCGTACAATCATGGGATCTTATGATTAATCTTCTCGTGTTGTTTACGGGTGATCCTGAACCATATAAAATTGAATTATAAGTACATATATATAAAATATCATGTTAACTTAAAAAGATGTGATTTATTTAATTTTTCCCAATTATTTTCGTGGCTAAACTAGTCTTGGATATCCGATTTTGTTTCGGTCATAGTTTCTTCGTTACAACTCCGTTTTCGTTGATTCAACTTGTCATCTCCTTGGATCGAGTCCCTCTTTAAGACTATGAACTGTAAATACCTTAGTTTGTATTCAAAATCACACGGCATAGGTCAAACTTTAGTGAAACTTATGAAGTTAATCATTTTCCATCATGTAAACAACCTTAAATGATTATTTTTCTAAAAATACTTATACTTTGAGTGAAATCATGAAATTTTTATGTGTTATCATATTCATAGTAAAAATCATTTTTCCAGAAAATAAACCTCCAATTCAAAGTTTAAGATGGTTTTTAATTATCCAACCCAAAACAGCCCCCGGTGGCACTCCGACGTCGTAAAAACAGTTTTTAAGATAATCTTTGAAAACCAAGTTATACCTTGTTAAATTAGCATATAATTAAGTTATATTACAGGTCTTGGAGTATTTTAAAAGTTAAGTTAGAAGGATCTATTTAGTTTGCAAACAAGTTTGAAAACATTCAAACTATGTTCTTGTTGTTAAAATTTTATACCACAAAATAAGATAGCTATATATATATATGAATCGAATAAGGTTATGAACATAGATTCTACCTCAAGTTCCTTGGACAAGGTTGTTGTAAAAGAGGAGTAAGAACCTAGAACCAAAAGGGTGATGGAAGTGGATGAAAGATTGGAAGTAAGTTGGTGTTCTTGGAAGGATTTCTTGAAGTGTTTTTGTAAGGTTTTCTTATGAGGTTTAAGTGTTGTTTTTGAAGCTAAATGATGGGGAAAATGCTTGGAGATGATCAAGTATGAAGTTAAGAGTATTTTGAGAGAGAAATGGAAGTGTAAGTATGAGAAAATGGGGTGAAGAAATGGTGTGCATGCATAAAAACGTTTTTAGGTTATAAAGGAAAAAAAAGATACCTAACTTTGTTTTCTTGCTAAATAATTCATGCTACTTGACAAATGGTTGGTTCCACATGTTTCTTAATCATTTAAGGCTGCTAAGGAGCAGATTTTTATTGGTATATACCAATAGTAAATACATCTAGAAGCTGCGTATGATACGGGTACATATACCCTAGGTATACGTATAGAAATCTTTGAGAAAACGGAACGAGGATTCAAATATAGCTATCTTTTGTAAATATAATTATATTGTTTTATGTATTTAAGTCTTTAAAAGTGATTAAATACATTACTTATACGATATATGTATAAACATTATAGGTCATAAGTATTTAAGTCAAATAACGTTACGTATGGTTATCGTTTTGAAAACTTAAGTTAGTAGTTTCAAAATATACTTATAACTTATTGTTATTAATACAAAATGAGATATTAAAACATTCTTCGGTCATGTTAAATATGTATATATACATATATATACACAAACGTATAATTATCATATATTGTATAGTTCGTGATATCATCGGTCAAACTAAACGGTCAAACGTTGTGTAAAACTCTTTTCGAAAAACATAAGTCTCGACAATTTGGATTGCTTATCATGTTGGTAAGGTTTAATTTATGTAAATATTAATCTTATAAGTATAGAACGATCGAAAAAGTGCGGGTCGTTACAGTATTCACCCTTCTTGCTAAAGTTTTCCACCTCGAAGGTCGCATTAGTGCAATTTCAGAAAATATTCAACCTCTACTTCCGAATACCAATCGAAGGGGAATATTAGAAGAAGTTAGGGAACTTCCAATTGATAATGAAGATCTATCAAATCAGATGAGTGGATGGATAGAAATGATAGAGGGTAGGATAGAAACCCTGACAAGAATGGTGTGTGATCTACAAGCTATACTTACTACACCAACATCATCACCAACCTCAGCACCAACAACACTTGTAGCACCGACAGAAACAGTACCATCATCAGCACCACCAGCAGCATAACCAGTACCAACCACAACAACATCATCACACGTCTCAGCCTCGCAATCTATACCTCAAGCATAACCATCGTTCTACGAATCGTTCTACATAAACTATCTTCGTCCTTCATGGTGATTATATAATCTCTAATATTTTAGAGATTATGTACTCTAGTTATAGCCGTAAATCTGATGAGTTTAATATCACTTTGACTCATTAAATCCATGATTACGTCTGAAGAAAATATATATGTATATATGTTTTCATAAAGATGGTAATTAAAAGTTTTATTGTACAAACTGTTAATGGTGAAAATATTTTAACAGGTAGGTAATACCCGAGGAATATTTAGATTACACATTAATAAGTTACATTGTACATTCTTCGAATCTGATTCAACAGTCTTTTACTATCCTACTTACATCCATCGATATACAAATCCGTTCACCACAGAATAACCATATTCATCCAAATTTCATTTTTGGATTTTGATTTATCAGAATCCAACAAGTGGTATAATGAAGAAAACATTTGACAAAATAAAATCTGTTAGAAACAAACAAATTAACCATGAGAAAATTTTGTTAAGAATCCACGCTAACAAAATCCTAGCTAACTGTTCCTAGCTAACTGATTACATTTTATTTATCACAGTTTATTTATCGCAATTTAATTATCGCAATTTAATTATCGCAATTTAATTATCGTAATTTTATTTATCGTCATTTAATTTCTGTTATTTACTTTACGCACTTTAATTATCGTCATTTATTTTCTGTTATTTATTTTACGCACTTTAAATATCGGGACACGTATACAAGGTTTTGACATATCATATCGACGCATCTATATATATTATTTGGAATCACCATAGACACTCTATATGCAGTAATGACCGAGTTCTCTAAACAGGGTTGAGGTTGATTCTACAATAATATATATAGTTTGAGTTATGATCGAGTCTGAGACATGTATACGGGTCATGACACGTATTAATTAATTCGAATATTATATATTAAACTATATATGAATTATTGGACTGTCAACTGTGGACTATCGACTGTGGACTAATAACATTGGACAATTAAAATGAATTAAAATATTGATTATAATATATGAAACTAAACAATTCTTCAAGTTGCCACTTGATTTCATCTTAAACATCATTTGTATCTTCACAATTACATTCTGCGTTCAAACTTTTCATGATTCTTGAAAACACCTCAATCGAGAGGATGAACCAACCGCACTTCATTTACGGGAGAAAAGATTGATGCATATAGTTATGCACCTGAAAACACTCGGAACCTGAGTAAACATTTAACACGTAGCTGTGCTAATTCCTTTAATGTTATTATTACCGAAAATAACTTTGCACCTGCTGTTCGAGATAGCCAGTTTTGTCAAAGCTCCAGCAAGACAACTTCGACTTTTCGTACGAAACAACCTTATTATAACGTTGATATATACGCATGCTCTTTTATTGTTACCAGGGAACCTTTCATATTCCACCATATTACCATCAGCGTTTAATCATCTAAAAACACAATTCTCCTGAAACCATCTCGGATGAATAACTGATGATTCAGATTTTGTAACATTAAATGAAGAGGAAACAGAAAAATGGTAGATGGTCTAAATGGCCAAAAGTTTGATAATAAAGAAAGGAGTGTTAGGAACACTCGATAGAAAATTTAGTACTGAAAAACAGATTTAGCTACCCATGAAGGAGACCAAGGACAAATACAAGGACCAAACCCTATATTCAAAGGATCCAGGTAATTCTGGATCCGATGAAATCTTTAGAGAATATCTTGCTCCAAGGTCATGTTAAAATCTTGTGGAAAATCTTTCTTCATCAACCATCGAACTTAGAAATTCCAAAATATCATCATCAATATCTTCGATATTTCTGAGGATATTTTCATAAATATTCTCGTCCAAAATTATATACCTCCTCGTGCTTCCTGTGTATCATTATATTGGAAACTTTCAATAGAAAATTTAGTACCGAAAAGCAAGTTATGCGAAACTAGGAAGAAAGCCATGGATAAATCACAAAGAATAAGTTTGACTTCAAAGAATCCAAATGATTTAATGTCTGCTAAAGTCTTTAGTGAATATCTTGCTCCTTACTCTAAACCCTTGCAGATAATAGTTTCTATCATCCTCTGATCTTAGATATTCTGAGATATTATCGTATCTTTCATTATAAATATCCTCCATATTTCTGGAGATATTTTTATAACTATTCTTATCTGAAATCATTAATCTCTTCGTGCTATCAGTATTACATCATATAGAAACTGTTAGTTTCAATATTCTGTAAACTTTCGAGCTTAAAATATGAATGTTATTGAAGTAATGTTGGGAACTGATGCATGAGTTAGTATAATATAATGACACTTGATCAACGTGATTATATTACAGTAAGTCATGCTGAGTTTCTAAATGGAACATGATGATTCACAGATTATAACGTCATCATGTGTCATGTTACATAACTCTTTCATTTTGATTAACTTCTAAACACATCAAGAAAATATATTCTTGATAGTTCTATTCTCAGTGATTCTGGTAATTTAACCAAATCAGGATCGTGCTATTTTATCCTCTTTCTACTTAGAATATTAGGATTATTCGAAACTCCATACCTATAAATTTTGGACCATTATTCGCTTGATTTAAAGTCGGGAATAGAAAACAAAAGAATGAAGTTCTGAAATAAAAATGGGAATATAAATCACAGTAAATTGGAGAGAGTATTAACTGTGAATGACAATGATTACAGGAAGACAGAAGCAGAGGCATCGAAATATAAGAGAAAATATAAATCCCAATCACAACACGGAGGTTACAAACCGTGCATATTAATACGAATAGCAATATAAAGACACGGTATATTTATGAATAGTATCACCCGAAGGCAATAGTTAAAGTAAGCAGATTTTTCTGGTGGAAAATTGAAAAGAAGGATGACAGAAGTGATAATTAGAAAATACCAAGGATTAGAACGTGATTAAGCATTTTCACAATCTTTTAGATGTATGAAATAAGAAAGAAAGTATAGGAATGGTGAGAATAATGGAAAGGAAGAGTTTAATTTATAATGAGAATATCAGACGGAGTAATCGAGGCAGATCACCGTATTTAATTATAGAGATCTTAATTTCCTTATTCGCCGAAGAATCAAATCTTTTAGATTTCAAAGATTTACTCCAAATCTCTTGAATTTCGGAATTCAACCAAGACAACGTCAAAAGTTAAAACGCACCTTATTTTCTAAATTTAACCTTGGTTACGTCAAGAGCTAAGACGAAACTTTATCTATTCATTTCATTCTTTTGTGATAGCTTCACTCGTTCTCTTCGAGTAGTCGAATTATCTTATCCATATTACTCAACAGTAATAAAACTAATTATCAGCTCATATTCGCCAGGAAAACATATTTATTGTTAGCCATGACCACCTCACTCAAATTTCGGGACGAAATTTCTTTAACGGGTAGGTACTGTGACGACCCAGAAATTTCCGATCAAATTTAAACTCAATCTTTATATAATTTCGACACGATGAGCAAAGTCTGTAATGGTGAGTCTCGAAATTTTGGAACTATGTTCATATAATCAATTACCCTTTGACTGTGCTCGACGATTCACGAATAATGGATGTAAATTATATATATATATATATATATATATATATATATATATATATATATATATATATATATATATATATATATATATATATATATATATGATTTCTATACTTAATTGATAATTATATGTATAGGGTAATATATTAAAATGTATAATATTAAATATTCAATATATGTTATTATATATACATTATATAATTTCCAAAAATTACATAACTAATAATATGTGCTATTAAAATATTTAATTACAAATTAAGACATAGTTGTTGTAGTAATATTATTATTATTATTAAAATTATCATTTTATTTAAATATATTATTTTCATCACTTTTATCATTAACCTTATTGTTATTATCATATTAGTATCATCTTAATTATTATTTGTATTATTATTATTATTAATATATTCATTATTAAGTATTTTATTAATTACACATAAAAACAAAAACATATAACAGAATTTGATTTTCCTATCTACTTTATTATTTAAAATTGATTTACTAGTTCCCTTGCTTTATAGTTTTGTCACCGAATGTGTGGTTGTATATACCAATACACACACATATTGACAAGAACCCATCTATTCTACTGTAATTGAGAACCATTACATTCCCATCTAATAATCACTCCAACTTTCTGCTCTCTTTCTTATTCTCTTGATCACTACTACCATAGATTATCATCTCAAACAAGCTCCATCTTCTCCCCTTCTGTTTTAAACCGGCTGCCACCCTACTCAAACCACTTTCATATAAATCGTCGACCACCTGCACAACCATATTATCAAACCTGAAACTACCAAGATATTATGTTTCGTTAGTAAGATACAACACCAAAATCATGGTACCTGTATTCTTTGATTCAGCTAAACAAAAAGTTGCCACACTCACCAGTGAAAACCATAAACCGTATCATAACCCTGCATTTTCTGTTGAAAACTATAATTTCATACACCACATCTCTCTCTTTACTCTATCTCATATATATCTGCATACATATATACACATAGTTTATATACATGATTACCTTTAATTCTTTGGAAAACCCATGTAACATCCGTGTTACATCCGTCCTACATCGGTTGGAGAGGGGAACGATGAAATGTCCCGTTCTTATTGATTAAAAACGTTCCATATTAATTGATTTCGTTGCGAGGTTTTGACCTCTATATGAGACGTTTTTCAAAGACTGCATTCATTTTTAAACAAACCATAACCTTTATTTCATCAATAAAGGTTTAAAAAGCTTTACGTAGATTATCAAATAATGATAATCTAATATATCCTGTTTACACACGACCATTACATAATGGTTTACAATACAAATATGTTACAACAAAATAAGTTTCTTGAATGCAGTTTTTACACAATATCATACAAGCATGGACTCCAAATCTTGTCCTTATTTAAGTATGCGACAGCGGAAGCTCTTAATAATCGCCTGAGAATAAACATGCTTAAAACGTCAACAAAAATGTTGGTGAGTTATAGGTTTAACCTATATATATCAAATCGTAACAATAGACCACAAGATTTCATATTTCAATACACATCCCATACATAGAGATAAAAATCATTCATATGGTGAACACCTGGTAACCGACAATAACAAGATGCATATATAAGAATATCCCCATCATTCCGGGACACCCTTCGGATATGATATAAATTTCGAAGTACTAAAGCATCCGGTACTTTGGATGGGGTTTGTTAGGCCCAATAGATCTATCTTTAGGATTCGCGTCAATTAGGGTGTCTGTTCCCTAATTCTTAGATTACCAGACTTAATAAAAAGGGGCATATTCGATTTCGATAATTCAACCATAGAATGTAGTTTCACGTACTTGTGTCTATTTTGTAAATCATTTATAAAACCTGCATGTATTCTCATCCCAAAAATATTAGATTTTAAAAGTGGGACTATAACTCACTTTCACAGATTTTTACTTCGTCGGGAAGTAAGACTTGGCCACTGGTTGATTCACGAACCTATAACAATATATACATATATATCAAAGTATGTTCAAAATATATTTACAACACTTTTAATATATTTTGATGTTTTAAGTTTATTAAGTCAGCTGTCCTCGTTAGTAACCTACAACTAGTTGTCCACAGTTAGATGTACAGAAATAAATCGATAAATATTATCTTGAATCAATCCACGACCCAGTGTATACGTATCTCAGTATTGATCACAACTCAAACTATATATATTTTGGAATCAACCTCAACCCTGTATAGCTAACTCCAACATTCACATATAGAGTGTCTATGGTTGTTCCGAAATATATATAGATGTGTCGACATGATAGGTCGAAACATTGTATACGTGTCTATGGTATCTCAAGATTACATAATATATAATACAAGTTGATTAAGTTATGGTTGGAATAGATTTGTTACCAATTTTCACGTAGCTAAAATGAGAAAAATTATCCAATCTTGTTTTACCCATAACTTCTTCATTTTAAATCCGTTTTGAGTGAATCAAATTGCTATGGTTTCATATTGAACTCTATTTTATGAATCTAAACAAAAAAAGTATAGGTTTCTAGTCGGAAAAATAAGTTACAAGTCGTTTTTGTAAAGGTAGTCATTTCAGTCGAAAGAACGACGTCTAGATGACCATTTTAGAAAACATACTTCCACTTTGAGTTTAACCATAATTTTTGGATATAGTTTCATGTTCATAATAAAAATCATTTTCTCAGAATAACAACTTTTAAATCAAAGTTTATCATAGTTTTTAATTAACTAACCCAAAACAGCCCGCGGTGTTACTACGACGGCGTAAATCCGGTTTTACGGTGTTTTTCGTGTTTCCAGGTTTTAAATCATTAAGTTAGCATATGATATAGATATAGAACATGTGTTTAGTTGATTTTAAAAGTCAAGTTAGAAGGATTAACTTTTGTTTGCGAACAAGTTTAGAATTAACTAAACTATGTTCTAGTGATTACAAGTTTAAACCTTCGAATAAGATAGCTTTATATGTATGAATCGAATGATGTTATGAACATCATTACTACCTTAAGTTCCTTGGATGAACCTACTGGAAAAGAGAAAAATGGATCTAGCTTCAATGGATCCTTGGATGGCTCAAAGTTCTTGAAGCAAAATCATGACACGAAAACAAGTTCAAGTAAGATCATCACTTGAAATAAGATTGTTATAGTTATAGAAATTGAACCAAAGTTTGAATATGATTATTACCTTGTATTAGAATGATAACCTACTGTAAGAAACAAAGATTTCTTGAGGTTGGATGATCACCTTACAAGATTGGAAGTGAGCTAGCAAACTTGAAAGTATTCTTGATTTTATGAAACTAGAACTTTTGGAATTTATGAAGAACACTTAGAACTTGAAGATAGAACTTGAGAGAGTTCAATTAGATGAAGAAAATTGAAGAATGAAAGTGTTTGTAGGTGTTTTTGGTCGTTGGTATATGGATTAGATATAAAGGATATGTAATTTTGTTTTCATGTAAATAAGTCATGAATGATTACTCATATTTTTGTAATCTTATGAGATATTTCATGCTAGTTGCCAAATGATGGTTCCCACATGTGTTAGGTGACTCACATGGGCTGCTAAGAGCTGATCATTGGAGTGTATATACCAATAGTACATACATCTAAAAGCTGTGTATTGTACGAGTACGAATACGGGTGCATACGAGTAGAATTGTTGATGAAACTGAACGAGAATGTAATTGTAAGCATTTTTGTTAAGTAGAAGTATTTTGATAAGTGTATTGAAGTCTTTCAAAAGTGTATAAATACATATTAAAACACTACATGTATATACATTTTAACTGAGTCGTTAAGTCATCGTTAGTCGTTACATGTAAGTGTTGTTTTGAAACCTTTAGGTTAACGATCTTGTTGAATGTTGTTAACCCATTGTTTATTATAACAAATGAGATATTAAATTGTTATATTATCATGATATTATGATATATAATATATCTCAGTATGATGTATATACAGTTAAATGTCGTTACAACGATAAACGTTACATATATGTCTCGTTTCAAAATCATTAAGTTAGTAGTCTTGTTTTTACATATGTAGTTCATTGTTAATATAATTAATGATATGTTTACTTATCATAATATCATGTTAACTATATATATAACCATATATATGTCATCATATAGTTTTTTTACAAGTTTTAACGTTCGTGAATCACCGGTCAACTTGGGTGGTCAATTGTCTATATGAAACATATTTCAATTAATCAAGTCTTAACAAGTTTGATTGCTTAACATGTTGGAAACATTTAATCATGTAAATATCAATCTCAATTAATATATATAAACATGGAAAAGTTCGGGTCACTACAGTACCTACCCGTTAAATAAATTTCGTCCCGAAATTTTAAGCTGTTGAAGGTGTTGACGAATCTTCTGGAAATAGATGCGGGTATTTCTTCTTCATCTGATCTTCACGCTCCCAGGTGAACTCGGGTCCTCTACGAGCATTCCATCGAACCTTAACAATTGGTATCTTGTTTTGCTTAAGTCTTTTAACCTCACGATCCATTATTTCGACGGGTTCTTCGATGAATTGAAGTTTTTCGTTGATTTGGATTTCATCTAATGGAATAGTGAGATCTTCTTTAGCAAAACATTTCTTTAAATTCGAGACGTGGAAAGTGTTATGTACAGCCGCGAGTTGTTGAGGTAACTCAAGTCGGTAAGCTACTGGTCCGACACGATCAATAATCTTGAATGGTCCAATATACCTTGGATTTAATTTCCCTCGTTTACCAAATCGAACAACGCCTTTCCAAGGTGCAACTTTAAGCATGACCATCTCTCCAATTTCAAATTCTATATCTTTTCTTTTAATGTCAGCGTAGCTCTTTTGTCGACTTTGGGCGGTTTTCAACCGTTGTTGAATTTGGATGATCTTCTCGGTAGTTTCTTGTATAATCTCCGGACCCGTAATCTGTCTATCCCCCACTTCACTCCAACAAATTGGAGACCTGCACTTTCTACCATAAAGTGCTTCAAACGGCGCCATCTCAATGCTTGAATGGTAGCTGTTGTTGTAGGAAAATTCTGCTAACGGTAGATGTCGATCCCAACTGTTTCCGAAATCAATAACACATGCTCGTAGCATGTCTTCAAGCGTTTGTATCGTCCTTTCGCTCTGCCCATCAGTTTGTGGATGATAGGCAGTACTCATGTCTAGACGAGTTCCTAATGCTTGCTGTAATGTCTGCCAGAATCTTGAAATAAATCTGCCATCCCTATCAGAGATAATAGAGATTGGTATTCCATGTCAGGAGATGACTTCCTTCAAATACAGTCGTGCTAACTTCTCCATCTTGTCATCTTCTCTTATTGGCAGGAAGTGTGCTGATTTGGTGAGACGATCAACTATTACCCAAATAGTATCAAAACCACTTGCAGTCCTTGGCAATTTAGTGATGAAATCCATGGTAATGTTTTCCCATTTCCATTCCGGGATTTCGGGTTGTTGAAGTAGACCTGATGGTTTCTGATGCTCAGCTTTGACCTTAGAACACGTCAAACATTCTCCTACGTATTTAGCAACATCGGCTTTCATACCCGGCCACCAAAAATGTTTCTTGAGATCCTTGTACATCTTCCCCGTTCCAGGATGTATTGAGTATCTGGTTTTATGAGCTTCTCTAAGTACCATTTCTCTCATATCTCCAAATTTTGGTACCCAAATCCTTTCAGCCCTATACCGGGTTCCGTCTTCCCGAATATTAAGATGCTTCTCCGATCCTTTGGGTATTTCATCCTTTAAATTTCCCTCTTTTAAAACTCCTTGTTGCGCCTCCTTTATTTGAGTAGTAATGTTATTATGAATCATTATATTCATAGATTTTACTCGAATGGGTTCTCTGTCCTTCCTGCTCAAGGCATCGGCTACCACATTTGCCTTCCCCGGGTGGTAACGAATCTCAAAGTCGTAATCATTCAATAATTCAATCCACCTACGCTGCCTCATATTCAGTTGTTTCTGATTAAATATGTGTTGAAGACTTTTGTGGTCGGTATATATAATACTTTTGACCCCATATAAGTAGTGCCTCCAAGTCTTTAATGCAAAAACAACCGCGCCTAATTCCAAATCATGCGTCGTATAATTTTGTTCGTGAATCTTCAATTGTCTAGACGCATAAGCAATCACCTTCGTTCGTTGCATTAATACACAACCGAGACCTTGCTTTGATGCGTCACAATAAATCACAAAATCATCATTCCCTTCAGGCAATGACAATATAGGTGCCGTAGTTAGCTTTTTCTTCAATAACTGAAACGCTTTCTCTTGTTCATCATTCCATTCAAATTTCTTCCCTTTATGCGTTAATGCAGTCAAGGGTTTTGCTATTCTGGAAAAGTCTTGGATGAACCTTCTGTAGTAACCAGCTAGTCCTAAAAACTGGCGTATGTGTTTCGGAGTTTTCGGGGTTTCCCACTTTTCAACAGTTTCTATCTTTGCCGGATCCACCTTAATACCTTCTTTGTTCACTATGTGACCGAGGAATTGAACTTCTTCCAACCAAAATGCACACTTTGAAAACTTAGCGTACAATTCTTCCTTCCTCAATACTTCTAACACCTTTCTCAAATGTTCACCGTGTTCTTGGTCATTCTTTGAGTAAATAAGTATGTCATCAATGAAAACAATGACAAACTTGTCAAGGTATGGTCCACACACTCGGTTCATAAGGTCCATGAACACAGCTGGTGCATTAGTTAAACCAAATGGCATGACCATAAACTCGTAATGACCGTAACGTGTTCTGAAAGCAGTCTTTGGAATATCATCTTCTTTCACCCGCATTTGATGATACCCGGAACGTAAGTCAATCTTTGAATAAACAGACGAGCCTTGTAGTTGATCAAATAAGTCGTCGATTCTCGGTAGTGGGTAGCGGTTCTTGATGGTAAGTTTGTTCAACTCTCGGTAGTCGATACACAACCTGAATGTACCATCTTTCTTCTTGACAAACAAAACCGGAGCTCCCCACGGTGATGTGCTTGGTCGAATGAAACCACGCTCTAAAAGTTCTTGTAATTGGCTTTGCAGTTCTTTCATCTCGCTGGGTGCGAGTCTGTAAGGAGCACGAGCTATTGGTGCAGCTCCTGGTACAAGGTCTATTTGAAATTCAACGGATCGATGTGGGGGTAATCCCGGTAATTCTTTCGAAAATACATCGGGAAATTCTTTTGCAATGGGAACATCATTGATGCTCTTTTCTTCAGTTTGTACTTTCTCGACGTGTGCTAGAACAGCATAGCAACCTTTTCTTATTAGTTTTTGTGCCTTCAAATTACTAATAAGATGTAGCTTCGTGTTGCCCTTTTCTCCGTACACCATTAAGGGTTTTCCTTTTTCTCGTATAATGCGAATTGCATTTTTGTAACAAACGATCTCTGCTTTCACTTCTTTCAACCAGTCCATACCGATTATCACATCAAAACTCCCTAACTCTACTGGTATCAAATCAATCTTAAATGTTTCGCTAACCAGTTTAATTTCTCGATTTCGACATATATTATCTGCTGAAATTAATTTACCATTTGCTAATTCGAGTAAAAATTTACTATCCAAAGGCGTCAATGGACAACTTAATTTAGCACAAAAATCTCTACTCATATAGCTTCTATCCGCACCCGAATCAAATAAAACGTAAGCAGATTTATTGTCAATAAGAAACGTACCCGTAACAAGCTCCGGGTCTTCCTGTGCCTCTACCGCATTAATATTGAAAACTCTTCCACGGCCTTGTCCATTCGTGTTCTCCTGGTTCGGGCAATTTCTAATAATGTGGCCTGGTTTTCCACATTTATAACAAACTACATTGGCATAACTTGCTCCGACACTACTTGCTCCGCCATTACTCGTTCCGACACCATTTGTTCCTTTCGTTCTATTAACCCCTGGTCCGTAGACCTCACACTTCGCCGCGCTATGACCATTTCTTTTACACTTGTTGCAAAATTTGGTGCAGAACCCCGAGTGATTCTTTTCACACCTTTGGCATAGCTGCTTCTGATTGTTGTTGTTGTTGCGGTTATTATTGTTGTTGGGATGATTGTTGTAGTTGCTGTTGTTGTTGTTGTTGTTGTTGTTGGGCCGTTTGTTGTAGTTGCGATTGATGTTGCGATTGTTGGGATAATTGTTGCGATTATTGTTGTAATTGCTGTTGTTGTTGTATTGGTGATTCTTATCACCGTTTTCCTCCCACTTTCTTTTGACTTGCTTCACATTGGCCTCTTCAGCAGTCTGTTCTTTAATTCTTTCTTCAATCTGGTTCACTAGTTTGTGAGCCATTCTACATGCCTGTTGTATGGAGGCGGGCTCGTGTGAACTTATATCTTCTTGGATTCTTTCCGGTAATCCTTTCACAAACGCGTCGATCTTCTCTTCCTCATCTTCGAATGCTCCCGGACACAATAGGCACAATTCTATGAATCGTCTTTCGTACGTGGTAATATCAAATCCTTGGGTTCGTAACCCTCTAAGTTCTGTCTTGAGCTTATTGACCTCGGTTCTGGGACGGTACTTCTCGTTCATCAAGTGCTTGAATGCTGACCACGGTAGTGCGTACGCATCATCTTGTCCCACTTGCTCTAGATAGGTATTCCACCATGTTAACGCAGAACCTGTGAAGGTATGCGTAGCGTACTTTACTTTGTCCTCTTCAGTACACTTACTTATGGCAAACACCGATTCGACCTTCTCGGTCCACCGTTTCAATCCGATCGGTCCTTCGGTTCCATCAAATTCCAAAGGTTTGCAGGCAGTGAATTCTTTGTAGGTGCATCCTACACGATTTCCTGTACTGCTAGATCCAAGGTTATTGTTGGTATGTAGCGCAGCCTGTACTGCGGCTATGTTTGAAGCTAGAAAAGTACGGAATTCCTCTTCATTCATATTCACGGTGTGTCGAGTAGTCGGTGCCATTTCCTTCAAAATAGTTAAATGGAACAAGTTAATCATACAGAATATTAAGAGTAGTTAATAGTATTTTGTAGCATAATATGAACTCATTTATAAAAGCTTTTTCTTCATATTAGCGTTTTATAAGTTTAAATTCGGGTAGTACCTACCCGTTAAGTTCATACTTAGTAGCTAATATACAATTCAACTACTACAATTCTATATGAAAAACTGATTATAATAATATTTCGCGTTCAAACTTTTATACAATATTTTACAAACTTACAATACCGCTTATTTTACATAAAGCATGAAATATAGCACACAATAACTTTGATACAAGATAGTTGTGAAGACAATTCTAGCTAGTACACAAGTCGTTCAGCAAAGGCAATAAAGACACGTAATTCATACGTCCAGAAACAAGTCATGCATTCTGGTTTTACTAGGACTACTTCCCATCCTTGGTCTTGTGCAACATAACCGTTATGGCCGTTGATAAGACAGTGTGTTGTAACGTCATCAAAGGGACGAGGGTTACGTAATGTCCAACAGTCCCGTAATAATCTAAAAACCTCATTTCTTACCCCAATTACCGACTCCGTCACTTGTGGAAACGTTTTGTTTAATAGTTGTAGCCCGATGTTCTTGTTCTCACTTTGGTGAGAAGCGAACATTACTAATCCGTAAGCATAACATGCTTCTTTATGTTGCATGTTAGCCGCTTTTTCTAAATCACGAAGTCCAATATTCGGATATATTGAGTCAAAATAATTTCTTAACCCGTTGCGTAAAATAGCATTTGGGTTCCCCGCAATATATGCGTCAAAGTAAACACATCGTAACTTATGGGTTTCCCAATGTGATATCCCCCATCTTTCAAACGAAAGTCTCTTATAAACCAAGACATTCTTGGAACGTTCTTCGAATGTCTTACAAACTGATCTCGCCTTAAATAGTTGTGCCGAAGAATTCTGGCCGACTCTAGACAAGATTTCATCAATCATGTCTCCGGGTAGGTCTCTTAAAATATTGGGTTGTCTATCCATTTTGTGTTTTTAAACTGTAAAATAGACAAGAGTTAGATTCATAAAAAATACTTATTAATACAAGCAATTTTTACATATATCATAAAGCATAAGAACACTATATTACATATATTACACCACACGAATACAACTATCTTATTCCGACTCGCTCGTTTCTTCTTCTTCGGTTTTGGTTCGTTTTGCCAAGTTTCTAGGGATATATGATGTTCCCCTAATACGAGCCGTCGTTGTCCACATTGGTTTAGAAAAACCTGGTGGTTTAGAGGTTCCCGGGTCATTGTTACAACTTAAGGACTTCGGGGGTTGACGATACATATAAAGTTCATCGGGGTTGGAATTAGATTTCTCTATTTTTATGCCCTTTCCCTTATTATTTTCTTTTGCCTTTTTAAATTCAGTTGGGGTAATTTCTATAACATCATCGGAATTCTCGTCGGAATCCGATTCATCGGAGAATTGGTAATCCTCCCAATATTTTGCTTCCTTGGCGGAAACACCATTGACCATAATTAACTTTGGTCGGTTGGTTGAGGATTTTCTTTTACTTAACCGTTTTATGATTTCCCCCACCGGTTCTATTTCTTCATCCGGTTCCGATTCTTCTTCCGGTTCCGACTCTTCTTCCGGTTCCTCTTCGGGAACTTGTGAATCAGTCCACAAATCATTCCAATTTACATTTGACTCTTCATTATTATTAGGTGAGTCAATGGGACTTGTTCTAGAGGTAGACATCTATCACATAATATCAAACACGTTAAGAGATTAATATATCACATAATATTCATATGTTAAAAATATATAGTTTCCAACAAAAATGTTAAGCAATCATTTTTAAAGAAAACACGGTCGAAGTCCAGACTCACTAATGCATCCTAACAAACTCGATAAGACACACTAATGCAAATTTTCTGGTTCTCTAAGACCAACGCTCGGATACCAACTGAAATGTCCCGTTCTTATCGATTAAAAACGTTCCATATTAATTGATTTCGTTGCGAGGTTTTGACCTCTATATGAGACGTTTTTCAAAGACTGCATTCATTTTTAAACAAACCATAACCTTTATTTCATCAATAAAGGTTTAAAAAGCTTTACGTAGATTATCAAATAATGATAATCTAATATATCCTGTTTACACACGACCATTACATAATGGTTTACAATACAAATATGTTACAACAAAATAAGTTTCTTGAATGCAGTTTTTACACAATATCATACAAGCATGGACTCCAAATCTTGTCCTTATTTAAGTATGCGACAGCGGAAGCTCTTAATAATCGCCTGAGAATAAACATGCTTAAAACGTCAACAAAAATGTTGGTGAGTTATAGGTTTAACCTATATATATCAAATCGTAACAATAGACCACAAGATTTCATATTTCAATACACATCCCATACATAGAGATAAAAATCATTCATATGGTGAACACCTGGTAACCGACAATAACAAGATGCATATATAAGAATATCCCCATCATTCCGGGACACCCTTCGGATATGATATAAATTTCGAAGTACTAAAGCATCCGGTACTTTGGATGGGGTTTGTTAGGCCCAATAGATCTATCTTTAGGATTCGCGTCAATTAGGGTGTCTGTTCCCTAATTCTTAGATTACCAGACTTAATAAAAAGGGGCATATTCGATTTCGATAATTCAACCATAGAATGTAGTTTCACGTACTTGTGTCTATTTTGTAAATCATTTATAAAACCTGCATGTATTCTCATCCCAAAAATATTAGATTTTAAAAGTGGGACTATAACTCACTTTCACAGATTTTTACTTCGTCGGGAAGTAAGACTTGGCCACTGGTTGATTCACGAACCTATAACAATATATACATATATATCAAAGTATGTTCAAAATATATTTACAACACTTTTAATATATTTTGATGTTTTAAGTTTATTAAGTCAGCTGTCCTCGTTAGTAACCTACAACTAGTTGTCCACAGTTAGATGTACAGAAATAAATCGATAAATATTATCTTGAATCAATCCACGACCCAGTGTATACGTATCTCAGTATTGATCACAACTCAAACTATATATATTTTGGAATCAACCTCAACCCTGTATAGCTAACTCCAACATTCACATATAGAGTGTCTATGGTTGTTCCGAAATATATATAGATGTGTCGACATGATAGGTCGAAACATTGTATACGTGTCTATGGTATCTCAAGATTACATAATATATAATACAAGTTGATTAAGTTATGGTTGGAATAGATTTGTTACCAATTTTCACGTAGCTAAAATGAGAAAAATTATCCAATCTTGTTTTACCCATAACTTCTTCATTTTAAATCCGTTTTGAGTGAATCAAATTGCTATGGTTTCATATTGAACTCTATTTTATGAATCTAAACAAAAAAAGTATAGGTTTCTAGTCGGAAAAATAAGTTACAAGTCGTTTTTGTAAAGGTAGTCATTTCAGTCGAAAGAACGACGTCTAGATGACCATTTTAGAAAACATACTTCCACTTTGAGTTTAACCATAATTTTTGGATATAGTTTCATGTTCATAATAAAAATCATTTTCTCAGAATAACAACTTTTAAATCAAAGTTTATCATAGTTTTTAATTAACTAACCCAAAACAGCCCGCGGTGTTACTACGACGGCGTAAATCCGGTTTTACGGTGTTTTTCGTGTTTCCAGGTTTTAAATCATTAAGTTAGCATATCATATAGATATAGAACATGTGTTTAGTTGATTTTAAAAGTCAAGTTAGAAGGATTAACTTTTGTTTGCGAACAAGTTTAGAATTAACTAAACTATGTTCTAGTGATTACAAGTTTAAACCTTCGAATAAGATAGCTTTATATGTATGAATCGAATGATGTTATGAACATCATTACTACCTTAAGTTCCTTGGATGAACCTACTGGAAAAGAGAAAAATGGATCTAGCTTCAATGGATCCTTGGATGGCTCAAAGTTCTTGAAGCAAAATCATGACACGAAAACAAGTTCAAGTAAGATCATCACTTGAAATAAGATTGTTATAGTTATAGAAATTGAACCAAAGTTTGAATATGATTATTACCTTGTATTAGAATGATAACCTACTGTAAGAAACAAAGATTTCTTGAGGTTGGATGATCACCTTACAAGATTGGAAGTGAGCTAGCAAACTTGAAAGTATTCTTGATTTTATGAAACTAGAACTTTTGGAATTTATGAAGAACACTTAGAACTTGAAGATAGAACTTGAGAGAGTTCAATTAGATGAAGAAAATTGAAGAATGAAAGTGTTTGTAGGTGTTTTTGGTCGTTGGTATATGGATTAGATATAAAGGATATGTAATTTTGTTTTCATGTAAATAAGTCATGAATGATTACTCATATTTTTGTAATCTTATGAGATATTTCATGCTAGTTGCCAAATGATGGTTCCCACATGTGTTAGGTGACTCACATGGGCTGCTAAGAGCTGATCATTGGAGTGTATATACCAATAGTACATACATCTAAAAGCTGTGTATTGTACGAGTACGAATACGGGTGCATACGAGTAGAATTGTTGATGAAACTGAACGAGAATGTAATTGTAAGCATTTTTGTTAAGTAGAAGTATTTTGATAAGTGTATTGAAGTCTTTCAAAAGTGTATAAATACATATTAAAACACTACATGTATATACATTTTAACTGAGTCGTTAAGTCATCGTTAGTCGTTACATGTAAGTGTTGTTTTGAAACCTTTAGGTTAACGATCTTGTTGAATGTTGTTAACCCATTGTTTATTATAACAAATGAGATATTAAATTGTTATATTATCATGATATTATGATATATAATATATCTCAGTATGATGTATATACAGTTAAATGTCGTTACAACGATAAACGTTACATATATGTCTCGTTTCAAAATCATTAAGTTAGTAGTCTTGTTTTTACATATGTAGTTCATTGTTAATATAATTAATGATATGTTTACTTATCATAATATCATGTTAACTATATATATAACCATATATATGTCATCATATAGTTTTTTTACAAGTTTTAACGTTCGTGAATCACCGGTCAACTTGGGTGGTCAATTGTCTATATGAAACATATTTCAATTAATCAAGTCTTAACAAGTTTGATTGCTTAACATGTTGGAAACATTTAATCATGTAAATATCAATCTCAATTAATATATATAAACATGGAAAAGTTCGGGTCACTACAAACGAAGCATGCCTTATAAGGGTGTGGAGACCTTTCCTAGCATGATGCGTTTTGGGACCACAAGCGCAGCAGATCCCATAAGAACTCTGCAGTTAAGCGTGCTTATGCGAGAGCACTACTAGGATGGGTGACCTCCTGGGAAAGTGTTCGTCGTGTGTGGTCTCCAAGAAAAATCCGTGAGCAACCTACGGGGGAGACAAGGGTACGTCCCTATCTCTACAAAGCGGACAATATCATGCTACGGGGAACGTTTTACCTGGGGTGTTTCAGATGGTATCAGAGCCAGGCCCCGGACCAAACGTGCACAGCGAGGACGCTGTGTCCCATTAGGGGGGAGGATTGTAACATCCGTGTTACATCCGTCCTACATCGGTTGGAGAGGGGAACGAAGCATGCCTTATAAGGGTGTGGAGACCTTTCCTAGCATGACGCGTTTTGGGACCACAAGCGCAGCAGATCCCATAAGAACTCTGCAGTTAAGCGTGCTTATGCGAGAGCACTACTAGGATGGGTGACCTCCTGGGAAAGTGTTCGTCGTGTGTGGTCTCCAAGAAAAATCCGTGAGCAACCTACGGGGGAGACAAGGGTACGTCCCTATCTCTGCAAAGCGGACAATATCATGCTACGGGGAACGTTTTACCTGGGGTGTTACAACCCATAAGATTACCACCACGATCAAGCCTGCAACTACAGCTGCTATGTTTCTATTTTAACCCGTCATAAAACGCCCTGCAGCCTCAAACCACCTGCAAACCAACTGCTACAGCTTCTTTCTGGTTCTATTTTAGCCTCTTCTGTTTTAGTTGATTCTTGGCTGGACCGAAACCCAACAAACAATCACTTGCTTCCATCGTTGAACCACAACTGCTAGTGTTGGGTTCTATTGATAAGGATCACCATAAATCACCTCAACCACCCATCTTCTTCATTTAACCATCTACTATCACCAACCAAAACACAACCACCAAAACTGCAAGATTTTCTGTTCTAATCACGATTGAACACCACCACACCCATCAAACTCTCGAACTCGTTTCACCACCTACACCTTTATGCTGCTGCTATATTGGCTTTCTACTTCAGGCTACCATTTAATCTCCTACAGCTCGAATCAAATTACTTTGAGAAGGTATATACCATATTAATCATATTCACATAACAAAAGAGTAAATTAATTTACAAAAGAATATTAACCTTTATAATTGTGGCAACTAATTTAACAATCCAAATAACATACCAATTATTACAGCTCATGTTCGATTCATTTAAAATACATAATATATATAAAGGGATGATGTAATTAGGAGAACATCAAAGAATTAATTACCTACTTAATCAATTGATGAATCGATTACTAAAATTGACAAAGGATAATGATGCGATGATGATGAACACTGGTGGAGATGATGGAAACGATGATGATGATGAATAGATGACCTGTTATGCTCTGATGATTCTTGATTGAATGATTTATCGATGGATCGACTGCAGAACCGAAGACCCATGAACCCTAATTTATTCTGCATTTTGCTTTTGCCATTTCGATCTGTTTCTGGAAACCACAAATAAAACGCGTGACCTTATATATATTAGGTACAATTATTATTATTATTATTATTATTATTATTATTATTATTATTATTATTATTATTATTATTATTATTATTATTATTATTATTATTATTATTATTATGATTATTATTATTATTATGATTATTATTATTATTATTATTATTATTATTATTATTATTATTATTATTATTATTATTATTATTATTATTATTATTATTATTATTATTATTATTATTATTATTTTATTATCATTATCATTATTATTATGATTATTATTTTTATCATTTTTTTTATCATTATCATTATTCTTATTATTTTTATTATTTAGTATTATTATTATTATTATCATTATTATTATTATTATTGTTATTATTATAGTTATTATCAAAATTTACATATAAAAATTTACAAAAATACATTACATATTATTATATTTTAATATGTTAACATTATTTAAATATGTATATAATATTATCAATATTATGTATATAAATATTTATATACTACGTAAATACATTTATATTAGATATATTATAAATACATTATAAAACATTGATATAATATTAAATAAAATATATTATAAATATTAATACATATATAACATTAAAATATTTTAGTAAAAGATATATTTGTTATACATAAATTATTTATCAAAATATTCTAATAAGCAATTACTATATTTATAATAACAAAAAAAAACTTATTATGATAAGTTATTAATAAAAATTAACTATTTAAAATATATATAATAACTACATTATTAATGTAACCTATAATTAATATAACAATTATATCACTAATAATAAATACACACATATATATATATATATATATATATATATATATATATATATATATATATATATATATATATATATATATATATATATATATATATATATATATATATATATATATATTTGTTCGATTACAATAATGTGTATTAATAAATATACAAATGATATAGGTTCGTGAATTCAAGGCCAACCCTGCATTGTTCAATGTCGTCATATGTATTTTTACTACAAAATACAGTATTGTGAGTTTCATTATTCCCTTTTTACTCATTACATTTTTGGGCTGAGAATACATGCAAATGCTTTATTAACTGTTTTAACAATATTTATATGCGTGAGTTTCATTAATCCCTTTTTAAATGCTTTTGCAATATATATTTTTGGGACTGAGAATACAAGCGCTGCTTTTATAAATGCTTTACGAAATAGACACAAGTAATCGAAACTACATTCTATGGTTGGATTATCTAATCGAATATGCCCTTTTTATTTAGTCTGGTAATCTAAGAATTAGGGAACGGACACCCTAATTGACGCGAATCCTAAAGATAGATCTATCGAGCCCAACAAGCCCCATCCAAAGTACCGGATGCTTTAGTACTTCGAAAGCATATGAATGATATTTTTGTCGATTTTCAGGTGTTCAATCCATATGAATGATATTTTTGTCTCTATGCATGGGACATATATTTATGAGAAATGAAAATCTTGTGGTCTATTAAAATGATGGAAATGATTATTTATGTTAAATTAATGAACTCACCAACCTTTTGGTTGACACTTGAAAGCATGTTTATTCTCAGGTATGAAAGAAATCTTCCGCTGTGCATTTGCTCATATTAGAGATATTATTTGGAGTCATTCATGACATATTTCACAAGACATTTCATTTCGAGTCATCGATTTCATCAAGATTATTATTAAGTCAATTATGGTTGGATGTATTATGAAATGGCAAGCATATCATCAACTTTCAATGTAAAGAAAGTTTGTCTTTCGAAAAACGAATGCAATGTTTGTAAAATGTATCATATAGAGGTCATGAACCTTGCGATGTAATCAACTATTGTGAATCGTTTATAATCGATATGGACTTCATCCAGATGGATTAGGACGGGTCTTTACAATTGTCTTCTCTTCGGAGATAAAGGTTGTGTTCTTCTCGGATAGCCATAATTCGTTCGGTTAAGCGTAGCGAAAAATCAATGGTTGATTTTTGGATGGCCTTGAGAATATCTTCAAATTCATCGGTATCATTGATGAAGGTTATCATATCTGCGTGTGTAGATATAACTGGAATCCGATCTGAAGAAGAGTCCGGCTCCCCTTAATCTGGTTCGGTTGGAGAGTGTGAGTTATTCAGAATGTCTTCATGTTTTTCTACCTCGTCATCATCGGTGTATTATTCTCTTGAGGATGCATCTGATGAACGGGTTTCTTCAGTATTCTGATTCTCTAGTTTGATACTTGCAGGATCAATTTCTATATCCTTGACCTCAGTCTTGTCGGTCTTTTTCTTGAAGTGAATGATTAAACTATGAGCTTCCGTCTCAAGCCTCATTATTTCCTCATGATGCTCAATGCTTGTAGCGGGTATTTTCGCAGTTTCTTTTACGTCTTTCATTTCCTCTTCCTCTTCAGATTCCTCCTCTTCCTCTATTTCTTCGCTGGGATCCTCTTCTTCCATTTCTGGGTCGTCTACAGGCTGTGATTCGACACCCATCTCGATATCATCGGCTGGTGGTGAAGACTCGTCATCGGAAGTGATCCGTCTGGTGGAAATAGCAAACATTTCTACCTGTCCAGAAAGATCAGTTGGTCGGTTAATTTTGAAGGTAACGTTCTCCCCATGTGATCGTAAGATCAAGGTTTGATTGTACACATCAATGACAGTCCTAGCCGTATTCATGAAAGGTCTTCCTAACACTACTGGTGTGTGTAGGTCTTCCTTAATATCCATTACTACGAAATCCGTAGGATACAAGAATTTGTCGACTTTCACCAAGACGTTCTCAACTATTCCCTTAGGATATCGAATTGTATGATCGGCAAGTTGGATTGTCATTTAAGTTGGTGACAAGTCTCCTAACTCTAATCTCTTGTAGAGAGAGTAGGGGATTAGGTTGATACTTGCTCCTAAATTTGCTAACGCATGAATGGTTCCAGATTGGTAGATTGAACACGAGAAAACGAATCGGCCCATATCTCCTAGCTTCAGTGGTAGAGAGTTTCTGAGTAATGCAGAGCATTCTTCACTCAGTGGAATTTTGTTAGAGTCTGGTATCCTCTCCTTTGTAGAAAGAAACCTTCGGATGTATCTCTTCTGGTTGGGAACTTTGGACATAGTGTCCAGGAATCTTCCATCAAGTTTGAAGGAATCAAGCTTGGATGGTTCTTCTTGTAGCCTTCCAGGATAGGGTACATGAACTGGAGTTTTCGAGGTCAGCTTCTGAGTATATGTTGATTTGTTCTTGAGCCTGGCTGACCTTCTCCGTGGTTCTTCCTCTGGGATTACGGAATCCATTTGTTTTGCTTCTTCTATGTGGGGATTTTGGATAGTATTACTTGGCAATCTTCCCTGCAGTCGGGTTTCAAGGCGTTGTGATAACTGTTCGAGCTGCGTTTCCAGACTTTTGAGTAGAGCCAATTGGTTTCTCATTAGTATCTCCGTCTGATCTTGCCTGGCTACAGTTCTATGATTTAGCTGTTATTGTCCTTGAATGAACTGAGTCAACTGATCATCAGCTCCGAGAGTGGGGTTAGTTACTGTAGAGACCCGTCCTAATCCATTCGGACGAAGTCCATATCAATTATAAACAATTCACAACAGTTGATTACATTGCGAGGTACTTGACCTCTATATGATACATTTTACAAACATTACATTCGTTTTTGAAAAGACAATCTTTCATTACATCTAAAGTTGACGACATGCATACCAATTTGTAATATATCTAACTATGAAAGACTTAATAATAATCTTGATGAACTCAATGACTCGAATTCAACGTCTTTTGAAATATGTCATGAATGACTCCAAGTAATATCTCTAAAATGAACAAATGCACAACGGAAGATTTCTTTCGTACCTGAGAATAAATATGCTTTCAAGTGTCAACCAAAAGGTTGGTGAGTTCATTAGTTTAACATAAATAACTATTTTATAATTTTAATAGACCACAAGATTTCATATTTCCATTTCTCATAAACATACGTCCCATGCATAGAGACAAAAATATCATTCATATGGATTGAACACCTAGTAACCGACATTCACAATATGTATATAAGAATATCCCCATCATTCCAGGATCCTCCTTCAGACATGATATAAATTTCGAAGTACTAAAGCATCCGGTACTTTGGATGGGGCTTGTTGGGCCCGATAGATCTATCTTTAGAGTTCGCGTCAATTAAGGTGTCTGTTCCCTAATTCTTAGATTACCAGACTCAATAAAAAGGGGCATATTTAATTTCGATAATTCAACCATATAATGTAGTTTCACGTACTTGTGTCTATTTCGTAAAACAGTTATAAAAACAGCGCATGTATTCTCAGTCCCAAAAATATATATTGCAAAAGCATTTAAAAAGGGATTGATGAAACTCACGCATATAAATATTGTAAAACGGTTAATAAAGCATTTGCATGTATTCTCAGCCCAAAAATATATATTGCAAAAGCATTTAAAAAGGGATTAATGAAACTTACAATACTGTATTTTGTAGTAAAAATACATATGACGACATTGAACAATGCAGTGTTGGCCTCGGATTCACGAACCTATATCATTTATATATTTATTAATATTCATAGTTGTAATTGAACACACACATATATATAAATGTATTACTTATATCATTTTTATGTTAATAATTTATATATACTTTATATGTTCTTTTTGTATATAAAAATATTAAATTTTTGTTATGTTATATGTGTTAGATATCTAAATTTATGTATGTATTTCATTTGTTTATCGAAACAGCAGTTCAAATTATACTAAGTTAATATTAGTACAAATAATAATAGTAACATTAATAATATATTTATGTTAATAATAATTCTATTAGATAATAATAATGATATTACTAATAGTACTTGTAAAATAAGAATTTTTTTGGTTAGTGATCATTATGATATCGATTTTAGTACTTACATAATAATAATACTCGTGATCATATAATTAATAATACTTATGTTAATATTAACAATTCTAATATTTGTAAAAAGATACCAATACTAATATTTGCGAAAATAATTATAATTTGTATTAATTTCATAACAGGAATTCTAATAATTCTAATCCTAATCATAATCATAATCATAATAAAAATACAATTATTAGTGATATATGATAGTAATCTTCATACTTGTATTGATAATCATAATTTTATCATAATGCTTATATTTGTAAGGAAAATAATAATTTTGTTACTAATAATAACAATATTGGTAATTATATTAATGATGATTCTAAAAATAATAACAATAATAATAGTTATAATAATAACAATAACAAGAATAATTAGTATAATAATAATAACAAATAATAATAATAATGAATTCTAATGTGTAATACTACCTTTAGAAATTCCTAAAATAAAAATGTCGCGAGCAGGATTCGAACCCGAGACCTCCCTTCCACATACACATTACTTAACCAACCGGCTGTTTTGACTTTCCTGAGATTATACCTAATAAATTATTTATAACCCGTTATTATATAGTCCCCTTTCTCCTTCTCCTTCTTCACCCTAACTTGTCACCCAGGGATCCCTCGATCAACCTACGAATTTGTTTTAGGGGTTCATAACACATAAACACTTAACATTTTTATATTAACAACACTAGGAACAGAAAAAAAAATAAAAAACGAATCCCCCAGCATTACTGCTGCTGTCGCGGTTTTGTAAAAAAATAAAAATGATTTTCAATTTGAGAACGTTTTAGCTAAATGTTATAACACGAAATAAGTTTCAAATCCATCCTATAAACTTTATAATTCGTCAATTTAACTTGAATCATCAAAACAGAGTTAAATTTTGCGAAGAATACAAAAGTTTGACTTTTATCTTTAAAACTTTAACTCCGAAATTCTAGCTCGATACAAAGAATTGAGAGTTGAGGTTTTGCAGATAGATTCAATAAAAGATTTCTAACCTTTCTGCATTTTTTCCTTTTGAATTATGATTCGAATTTAGAATATGGCTGTAAAGTGGAAGAACTGGGGAAGAAACTAGTTTTTCTTTTATTTTTCTGACAATTACTCGATTTGCAGGGTATTTTATACATAACGAGTTTAAAGGGAGTGATATAATAACATAATTAATCACACTTGTTTGTATTGGTAAGCTGAAATCGATTTGTACTGTCACCATAAGGAATCGAAACCAAAAGAGAAAAACAAAAAAATGGAAAGAGACTCCTAACTAATTCGTACAAAATGGTATCAATTTTTTCAACAATTCACAGACCAAAGACAAAAATTAAAACAGTTGAAAGTGATCTAAAGTTGATTTGGAATCTGTTTTGTACAGTTATATATATATATATATATATATATATATATATATATATATATATATATATATATATATATATATATATATATATATATATATATATATATTAGTTAATAAATATAAATATCACTAATAATGTTAAAATAGGTAATACAAATATAAATATCTTAGTTCATTGCTAATTATTAGGAATAATAATAAGTTATTTTATTTTAGAAATTATGAAATTTTTAGTTATCGTATTACTAATACTAATACTAATAATAAAAATAATAATAAAAGTAACAATACTAATAAATCATAATGATAAGGATTTTTAATGAAATTGATAATAATAATAATAATATTATTAATGATAATTATAATAATAATATTAATTATATTAGTATTGATAATGATATTAGTAATACTATTAATTATATATATATATATATATATATATATATATATATATATATATATATATATATATATATATATATATATCACTTTCTATATTTATATATTACCTATTAATAATAATAATAATATATCTAATACTGATGTTAATAATGTTAAATGATAATAAATATCCTATTAGTTATAATAGTATTAATATGATAATAGTAATAATAGTAATATAACAACTTACACATATCAGATTTTATATATAACTTTATATTTTACATTAGAATTTATAATATTGATGATACCAATATTTATTTTAATAACAATATTAATAATTAATATTTTATGTAATAATTATAACATTAACATAACATTTATATATTAACTTATAATTACATATAATATATTAACCTTAATTATGTATTACATATGTTATATAAAATGATATTTGTATATTTATCATATATATATATTTTATATATAATACAAATCCATTATGCTTAATTATCTTGTATTTTATTTTACATATACATACATATATATATTCTTATAATTTTTTTTTTACATTTTTATTTACAGACAATAGTTCGTGAATCGTCGCGCATAGTCAAAGGGTAATTGCTTACATGAATATAAATTTCAAAACATTCGAGACTCAACATTACAGACTTTGCCTATCGTATCAAAATGCTATAAAGATTAAGTTTAAATTTGGTTGGAAATTCCCGGGTCATCACAGTTGCTTTCGTAATCTGGGTGGTAGGGGAATTTTCCTCAACTAGGGTACCAGTGAGTGGAAGTGGTTGATCGTAGGTCAATTGAGATTGTTGGGCTGGGTAAGGTGGATAGCGATAGCGAAAAGGTTGATTGCTTCGCTGAAATTGACTTTACCTTTCTCATTTCACTCTTTTGTGATAGCTTCACTTATACTCTTCGCGTAACCAAATTGTTTTATCCATATTACTCAATGATGATAAAACTTTATTTATCGGCTCATATTCGTCATGAAAACATTTTTATGGTTAGCCATGATGACCACGATCAAATTTCGGGACGAAATTTCTTTAATGAGTAGGTACTGTGACGACCCGGAAATTTCTAACCAAATTTAAACTTAATCTTTATATGGTTCCGACATGATAAGCAAAAGTCTGTAATGTTGAGTCTCAAAAATTTTGAAACTATATTCATGTAATCAATTACCCTTTGACTGTGCTCGACGATTCACGAACAATTGTGTGTAAATAATTATGTATATATATATATATATATATATATATATATATATATATATATATATATATATATATATAAATATAAATATAAATATAAATATAAATATAAGTGTATATATAATATTTTGAATTAATAAGATACACTTTAAGCAATTGGAATTAAAAATGTAAAATAATATATAGAATAATTTAGTTGCTATTAAAATGAAAATATATAAATAAGATATTATGAATCTGTGTGTGTATGTGTGTGTGTGTGTGTGTGTATATATATATATATATATATATATATATATATATATATATATATATATATATTATAGAATATTACAAAATTTATAATATATATAATATTAATATATTAAATTTAATTACAAGTTTAAATACAGTGGCGTATCAATATTACTATTATTACACTCATTATTATTATTAATATTAATATTAATATTAATATTTGTATTTTTAATAGTATATAACTTATATAAAAATTAAAACATATAACATGTTATTACTAGTATTATTATTAGATATTATCATTAATTATTATTATTATTATATAAATAATTAATATTATTATTACTATAATTTTTATTATTATTTATTACTATAAAATTATTATTAACATTATTTAATTGTTTTTATCATTATCCTTATTATTATTAGCATGATATTATTATCTTTATAAATATTATTATTATTATTATTATTATTATTATTATCATTATTAAGATTATTATTATTAATAATTATTAATATTAATATTATTATTTATTATTATTAATATTAATAGAATTATTATTATTAATCTTATTTATAAACAGACGACGAATCATAAAAATTGAATCAGTTCCAAATCGTTTTCAAACTGTAATTGATTTGTATTTCCGGTATCTGATTATTGAAATTAAGTCACAAATTAGTACGAGTCTGTTAGCAATTTTAATCATCTTTTATTTTATTTTTTTCCTATCGTCCTTATTGTCTGATCGAATATTTTCCTGTCGACCCAATTGTAGCTATAAAAAAATAGAATAGAATCTTAATGATGTACTAATCGTTAATTATCAGATTATATATTTACATTGCTGCAATTGTGAATGAAAAACATAAAAATCAAAGTTTACAGCTCGTCTGCCCTGTTCTTGTCTCATTTATTCAATACCTCGAATTCGAATTAAATTTCAAAAACTATAAACGCAGTTTTGTTTGAAATCTTCTACTCAAACTATCTGCAAAGTTTCACAATCCAACTGCTCTTATTGCTTGTGAATTTTCGAGTCAAACTTTATTTCTAAAAAGTCAACACTTTTGTTCTTCGTGAAATTCAAGCTCGTCCTTATGTTTCTTCGTGATTTTAAGAGTGATTTGAAACTTATATTATGTTGTAATCTTTGGCTAAAACATTGTAAAAAATTGAAATCAAATTTTTCTTTTCTTTTTTTTCTCTCGTCGCAAACAGCAGCAGCAGCAGCCACTTTATTTTTTTATTTTTTTTTGCTTTGTTTTTCTGTTAATCACAAAAGTCGTTTTCTGTTTCAATTACACATCCTATTACAAGTCTTAAATTAATTGTTTAACTGACGAATTGAATGGGTTGTGATCTTTGTTCGATTTGAATTTGAAGAAGATGAAAATAGGATCAAATATATATACGGTTTATATATTATTGGGTTTGGGTTTATATCAGATAAACTAGATCGGTCGAAGGGTAGAGGGTGTTTGCGGGTGAGCTAGAGGTCGCGAGTTCGAGCCCGGCTGGTGCCACTTTTTTTTAAAAACCTATTTCTATTGAGGTTCGTGAATCCGAGGCCAACCCTGCATTGTTCAGTATCGTCGTATGAATATTTTTACTACAAAATATTGTATCGTGAGCTTCATTTGCTCCCTTTTTAAATGCTTTTGCAATATATATTTTTGAGACTGAGAATGCATGCGCTGCTTTTATAAATGTTTGACGAAATAGACACAAGTACTTGAAACTACAATCTATGGTTGGATTACTATACCGAATATTGTCCCTTTAACTTGGTAACCTAAGAATTAGGGAAATGGCCCCTAATTGACGTGATTCCTAAAGGTAGATCTACGGGCACTGACCAGCCCTAGTCAGAGAATTTGAACTACTTTAGTACTTCGATTTAAATGGTGAATGCGATTGCAGGTATACGACATACTTGCGATTATGTGGGGGAATATTCTACATGCATTATGTTAATGCCGGTTACCAGGTCTTCATCATACGAATGATTTTTATACACTTGTGAGTGTAATGTTATTTATGAAAAATGAAATCTTGTGGTCTATTAAAATTATGGAAATGATTGGTTATGATAAACTAATGAACTCACCAACCTTTTGGACACTTTTAAGCATGTTTATTCTCAGGTATTAAAGAAATCTTCCGCTGTGCATTTGCTCATTTTAGAGATATTACTGGGAGTCATTCATGGCATATTTCAAAAGACGTTGCATTCGATTCGTTGAGTTCAACATGATTATTATTAAGTCATTTATAGTTTGGATATATTATGAAATGGTATGCATGCCTGTCAACTTTTGATGAAATGAAAGTTTGTATTTTAAAAACGAATGCAATGTTTATAAAATGTATCATTTAGAGGTCAAATACCTCACAATGAAATCATATGTTATTGTATTCTTCCTTATGGATTAGGGCGGGTCGCTTCATGTGGTATCAGAGCGGTGGTCTTAGCGAACCAGGTCTTGCATTAGTGTGTCTAACTGATAGATATTAAGATGCATTAATGAGTCTGGACTTCGACCGTGTCTGCATGTCAAAAGTTTTGCTTATCATTTTTGTCGGAAATTACCTGCTTATCATCTTAAGTCTAGACACATCTTACAGCATTAATTGCATGAATAGTGTATAGACAGAATTTATATCTTAGCGTATCTACTAATTCATATCTTAGCGTATCTGTTACTGTAAACTTTGTCTGATATATTCCATAAATTCCTCCGTAATCTACGAAATTTTTTGTTCTATATATATAGATATTCTATGTAATTAGAATACCATCCTATAGCCGGAAATCATTTCATTTCGAAAAATCCTTTATACAATCGTACGAAATGGAACTCGCCACTAGTTCAAGTCCCTCGGATTCCGATATGGAGTTTCATTCAAACTCCGAAAGCAGTGTGACCGGAATGGATCAACCAATTAGCCATCATCTATTCTGGATGAACTGGAGATGGATTCGTAGCCTACTTAATCATTGGAGATGAAAAGAAGGTGATCCCTTCCGTCCACCACATTGCCCTCTTAGCGAAGAACCTGAAGCTCTTACCGGCGAACCTGTTCGAGACACCATTTTTTCTCTCATTTCCAGAGTATCTCGTCACGATTATATAGTATCTCAAATTCTGAATCCTAATTGTCCGCTCATCCGAACCGACAATCATCCCGGTATAATAGAAGAAGTCAACGAGTTTCGCTCTCGAGTAGTGGTTTTGGAGAATATGGTGCAAAGGTTACGAGCACCAGCAACATCACCGGCATCAACGGTACCATTACCACTACTAACAAAAATGTCCACATCACAATCTGTACCTCGAGCATCAACGTCATACGCACCGTAGATACCAAGGAGTACCAACAACAATAACCGATGAAGTATTAATTCATAACTTCATTGGAGAAACATTTTGCGGCGATTATGGAATCTCTAAAGTCTTAGAGATTATCTATCATAGCCTTAACTATAAATCAGATGAGTGGACCGAAATGATAGAAGGAAAAATAGAAACCCTAACCGGAATGGTGCGTGATTTACAAGATAGACTTGTTGTACAAGCACCACCAGAATTACCACCAGCATCACCGTCAGCGTCACCAGCACTAGCAGTAATGTCAGCATCGACGACACCGGCAACGTCTGCAACACCACAAACTCCATAACCACCTCAGATATCAACACCACCATCATCAACGGATATATTGTATCAACGAGTTATGAAATATTAACTCATGTCCTCTGAAGAATTTATATGTATATTTTATGTATATATGAGTTTTGAAATCACAATAGATCTTTTCGTACTAAGCTATTACGTATGGATTTTAACTAGTAATTACTACTTGGTTAATTCATATTACTAATATGCTATGATGTACATTCTTCATTAATGACTTAACAATTGTTAACTATAATATCTACTTCAACTCAATGAAATCCATTTTATAATAAATCAAGTGTACTATTCGAATACATGTTTGATTTTACACTTTCATTTTTGATGTAATCGAAACCTTCTGGAAACCATCATTCGTGCCTTGCGAAATTCACAAGAATTCCACGCACATTAACATCATTCACTGAAGAAATGACAATAAGAATAAATAAGGAAGTATTGACTACAATAGTGAAATACTCCACAAAGGTTATATAATCCCAAATGTTTTAGGCTATTCAATTCTAGTTTCAGTCGAAAATTAAATGAGTTTAATATTATATTAACTCATTAAATCTATATTACATCTGAAGAAAATATATATATATATATATATATATATATATATATATATATATATATATATATATATATATATATATATATATATATATATATATATATATATATATATATATATATATTTCATAAAGATTGTAATAAAAATTCTCTTGTACAAAATATTACTTGTGAAACTTTTAACGGGTAGGTAATACCCGAGAGATATATAAATTCACAATTAATATGTTACATTCTTCGATTCTGATTCAGAAATCATTAACTATACTCACTACTTATTCAGCGATATACATTTTTCATATAAATCAGAACAACCATTCTCATTCAAATTTGACTACATATTCTGATTTTGACAGAACAGAATTCAAATTCGAGATATAACCAATATCATCCCTATTAGATCCCTACATATTTTAAAGCCATACTTTGACTTCAAAACTGTGCTAAACATCACTTCTATTCATTAAACCCATAAAACAATTTTTATGTTATTCAAAAATTCATTACAATTGATGTGTGCGAGGTGTACTAGGAAATAGTATTATTTTTACAAAGAAATACTATTAAATACGATACAATTTTACACAAGATATTTATTTATTTATAGAATGGATATACCTAAACCTTTCTACAACACTTATAGGCAGTGTACCTAATCGTACAGTAGTGTAGTTTTTAGTAAGTCCGGTTCGTTCCACAGGGAAAATTAAACAAGCTTAACGCTATATTAGTTTTAATCTTATAAAAATATAAATATATATATATAAGTAATATTATTATTATAAAAGGGGGGTTTTTACCGTTTAATGACTGGTTTGTCGATTTTAAAACTTTAGTCGCAGTTAAAACCTAATGTAAAATATAAAAAATAAATAAATATAACTTAATTTAAAGCGTAAAGTAAATAACGATAATGAAATTGCGATAAATAAAAGTGCGATAAAATAAAATTGCGATAATTAAAAAGTACAATAATTAAAAGTGCAATTAAATACAATGACAATAAATAAAAGTGCGATAATTAAAAGTGCAATTAAATATGAAATAAAAGAATTATGCTTATTTAAACTTTCATAATCATGATGTTTGACGTGTTGATTTTTAGTTTATTCCCATGGGTTAATTGTCCTTTGTCCTGGATTATTCGATATATCCATACGGATTTGTCCATAATAGTCCATAAGTCATAATCATAAAGTGCGAAAGTCTTCGTCAAATTATTCTTATTCCCGAAGTCAAATATTCCAACTAATTGGGGATTCGAATTGTAACAAGGTCTTAATACTTTGTTTAATGAATACACCAGGTTATCGACTGCGTGTAAACCAAGGTTTTACTACTTTGTTAACAATTACACCAATTACCCTTGAATGTAATCCACCCCTGTTTGAACAAGTCTATTAACTATTAATCCAGTTCCGTGTCCTGTAAAATGAACAATTATTGGTATTTATAGATATCCCGCCCACCGTACCCAGTCAAGCGTATATGGTTATATATAAATACGTCAAATTATAAGTCTATATATTAAATTAACGAGGTATCATTTAGTTAATATAAAGCCCATTAATAGCCCATAGTCTAATTTCCACAAGTGTCGTTCTTTTGTCCAAACCCCAATTATGGTCCAAAGCCTAATTATCCAATTTTAACATTTAGCCCAACATCACGATTACTTCGGCTTAAATAAGCATAATAATAACTTAGCTACGAGACATTAATATAAAAATAACATTAACCATAACTTACAGTGATTAAAAATAGAGTAGCGTTACACGGACAGAATTTCGACTTACACCCTTGCAACATTTGCTAACATACCCTTATTATTAGAATTAAAATTAAAATTAAAATTAAAATTAAAATTATAATATAAATATATATATATTTACGTATGAATGTGAAGAGAAAAAGATGATCGAATTCAGCAAAATGCGTTGCCTTTTATAGGCCCCATCTGGATACTGTTGCCTCCGCGAGTGCGGATTTGTTTGCCTTTGAATCTCCGCGAGTGCAGAGCACTGGATTCCAGCTCACACACTTTGGATCCTAGCTTGCCGACGGATTTAAAATATAAATATAATATATGTATATAATTTTAAGAATTATTTATATATTATATTATATTTATGTACATAGTTGACTTGTAATTTTAGCTCCGTTGCGTCACGCGTTGAAAGTTGACTCAGGTCCCGGTTCCGGATTTTCGAACATCCTTGCGTACAATTTAATATCTTGTATTTTGCGTTTCGTATCTTGTACTCTTGTAATTTCGAGACGTTTCTCATCAATAATTTGAACCACTTTGATTGTACTTTGTACTTTTGAGCTTTTTGGTCGTTTGCGTCTTCAATTCGTCGAATCTGTCTTTTGTCTTCACCTTTTATTATTTAAACGAATATCACTTGTAAATAGAACAGTTGCAACTAAAAGCTTGTCTTTCTTGAGGGATAATGCTATTAAATATATGTTCGTTTTTAGCATTATCAAATATTCCCACACTTGAGCGTTGCTTGTCCTCAAGCAATATAGTCTGGAAATAAAACTACTAGAATCACTTATTTATTCTTCACACTTTGTACATCAGTGATTTCTATACGGCGGTATAAGCAATAGTAGTAACGATGTGGTTTACAGTCCCACATGACTATAAAAATTTAGATCCTTTAAGGAAATTGGATCTTTATGAAAACATTTGATCTTTTGAAAATTAAATCTAGCTTTTACCCTAGATAAATTTTCCAGAATAACCCTCCACCGGTGTTTGGAAATTGTTTTTGTGGGTTTGGTGGGTTTCATTTTTGAAAATTTTAGCTCAAAACTTATAGTTTTGTGTCACGCACTTGCTAACCTTGTATTGGGAAAGCAACACGTCCAGTATACTTTCTCTGTATATTACTTTTCGGTAAACTACCGTCCGGTTGTAAAGGAAAGCATTGAACAAGCAACTGTTAAGGCAATGTCCCCTGACATGCTTTTATTTATGGTCTATAACGTGTCGGATGCAATTACTATCCTTTGTAGGAGCAATAGTAAAGCTCACCCTTATAATTTTCCGGTCTGGCACAAGGTCTTGTCTTTGACCATGCTATGCAACCACCGTTCTTACGGTTGACACCCGATTTGGTTCAGGTAACCTATTGAATTCCAGGTGAATTTCTAGGATTTTACGTTCAATGGTAATGAACGCATTAAAAATGGGTTTTTAGAAAACAATTCGGTTTGTAATTTTGATCATAATATTTTCTCGTTCAAGCTCGAGTTTAGATATCATTAAATTTCATGAGTTTGTAATTCTTAATCTTTAAGGTCAATCTCAAGGATTGAGTAATATCAGTCTTAAAAGCTGATTTTTGATCTTTTAAGGAGATTATCCTTTCTGGGGGTCTGATTCATTAGTCTTATCAAGCTAATTTGCACAGTGTCCTCCCCATTTTACAAGACAGATCCTCTCATGGTTAGGATAAGTCTGACCACTTGGCGACCCTGTTTGATGCTGAGTTCCGTGGATTTCCTGCTGATTTTAGTGATGACTTTTCTAGATTTTTCGTCAACCTACAGCTGGTCTGGACGACAACTTCATGACCTAAATCAAGAAACGCGTGTCTTTTTCGGAAGACTTTACTTCCTTTTAACGATGGAATTGATTCATCGTGTAGCTATATCTTTCTTTCAAATATATTACAGTAAATCGGGTGAAACTGATTAGTATTGTCCAAAGCAAAAGTATCTTAAGTTATTTGTTATAAAAATATGTGATATATGTTCAAAATAACTTGGTAGTTTTTCCCACACTTGGCTTTTATTTTCCTTTCTTTGCCTTTTTATTGTCCAATATTCCATTTTAAATGAATTCTAACATTTTAGGTTGTTTCTCAATTTATGTCCTTTCTAAGGTAACAATAATTTCGGTGTTAACACCTAGTTTTATCGTTCATAAATATGTATAAACATGATTTTGAATTCATTTAATTGAAAATTTTGAAAAATTTTACTAGAATTGGGTAGTCAGTATATAAGACTATGGCTATTCTTTATTATCAGAGAGCACTAGATTCTAATACAACTACTGCGTTACTAGTATTTTTAATGGTAACCAAGTGTATAAGTTAAAAAATTTTAAAATCTGAAAGAATTTAACCCCTTCCCACACTTAAGATCTTGCAATGCCCTCATTTACAAGAAATCAGTAACAATTTAAATTATTGAGGGTGATTAGCGTAGAAAATTGATTAAATTTTACCAAAGTTTCCAAACATATTGACGTTTGTTTTAAAAGCAAAGATTTTTGGTTATTTTTTTTTTAATGTTTTTGGCATACTTTAATTCAATAAGATTAAAAATAATGATAATAAAATTTCTCGTCCCTCCCTCGGGTAAAGCAATTTCGGTTCAATGACCTAGTCTTCAACTCACGACGAATTTTAAATATCAAATTTTTAACTTAATGAAATAAAGTAAATTTTTGTTTTTAAATTCACACCAAACTTAAATTTAAAATGCATAAAATTAAAAATTCATATTAAAAATTCACACCAAACTTAAATTATATTTTTGTTTTTATACATACAAACTTATATTAAAAATATTAATTTTTCAAATATTTACAAATTTAAATATATTGATTTATAAAAATTTACAATATTAATTTAATATTAATTTTAAAAAACAAAGTAAAAATTAAATTAATTTTTTTATCCCACTTTAATCAATCAAATATTATCAAAAATATACGCCCCTCTTTTTGGTAAAGTAATTTCGGCTATATTACCTAGTTTTACTCCTGACGAATTTTTGAAATATTTTGGCTTGATTGATTAAATATATTTATATCTTAAGAATAAACGGTAAATTTCGCAGTGATGTAATAAATTTTTGTATGATATTAATAATTTCGTTCGCAAAACCTAATTTTATTGAATACCAATTTAATACTTTATAGCGAACGATTTAGCGTTTATTATCAAAAGGTTAATAATAAAAATAAGAACTGTACATACTTACCTGTGAAATAGAATTCTTAGTGACCTGCTTTAGCCCACTCATAAGATAGTCGGACTAATTAGTTTTCCATAGCTACATAGGCGTAACCTCGAGCATTCAACATTTTTTCTTCGAAACATATGTACAGTCCATCTCTGCATAAAGTAACGAATTCGGTATTGAAATATGTCTGATTCGTCGAACATTTTCCTTCGTGTGACCATTTTCCGCATTTGTGACATCTTTAAAGGTGTCGTGCTCTTCTTTTCATTGTTGATTTCAATTTTTCTTTACCAAACTGTAACTTATTATTTTCGTTCCTAGATTCTTTTCTTACTCCGTCCAATTTACCTCTGATTAATGATACCAATTCACTTGGAAGGGTGTCATTATTACGTTTAGTGATCAAAGCTTGTAGCATTAGACCATGGTTTAATTCACAGGATGTCTTCATCTCATAAAACCTAAAAAAAATAAAAATTTAGAATGGGGGGAGAAGACTAGTTCTTTAGGGTCTGCTAGGGAAAGACCATTCGGATTCCATTCTCGAGAACTACACGAAAACAGAATATCTAACTCTAACGGAAATACATATTACCCTAAAAAGATTCGAACCTCCCCACACTTAGTTGAAATTGTGATTAACGTTATTTTCAATTGGATCATTAACAACTTGTATATCTTTGACTTTTACTTCAATCCATTTGTTGATTTCCTCGGTGACTTTCACAAATTCAACTAACATCACCTTTTCTTTTGGCGATAAATTGGATATTAATCGGTTACATAACTTAAAGTTTCCCTTAATCTTAGCATCGTGAATCCGTTTATAAAGTTTTTTTGTTGAACTGTTAAAAATAGGTTCATCTAATTTCTTATCATCAACGGGGTTCTTTGTGGTCGGATCATCATTAAGTGTTTCTTCATCTTCCCCACACTTATGCGTTTTTATTGGTTTAACAGTTTTGGTTGGTGGAGATCTAAACTTTCGGTTCACAAAGGTGATCGATGTATCACCATCCCTAAGTGTCATTCTACATTCTCTTACATCAATGAATGCCTCGGTGGTTGCTAAAAATGGGCGACCTAAAATTAGAGGAATATCAAGGTTTTCCTCCATATTAATCACTATGAAGTTTGTAACAAAGGTCAAACTTCCCACGTTAACAAGTAAATTATTTGCTATTCCAACCGGGTGTTTAATGGTTAGGTCAAATGTTTGAACACCTATTTTGGTTGGTTTTAATTTACCCATACCTTATCTTTTGTATACCGAAAGAGGCATAATATTTGCACTTGCTCCTAAATCTGCGAGTCCATTATATACAGCACCATCATTAAGCAAGCAAGAAATGTTAAATTCACCCGGGTCTCCTGCTTTAGTAAGTCGAGTTGGTTTGTAAACCTTTTTTGGGTGTTCTTTTCTTGGTTCTTTCACTTCTATTTGAACTTCTTGTTCACATTTTTCTTCGTTTCTTGGAATGGGAGGTTTGTATATGAATTCTTCTTCATCACTCCAATTTGAATCCTCCCTATTTTCCAATTTTGATTTTTCACAAGTTGTTGATAACATATTTATGTTTTCATTTTGAGGGTTTTCTTTGGTGGTGAAATTATGATTGACTTCATTGTCAACTTTTATTGGACCATGTATGTAATGTTTAACTCTGTGACCATTAACCTTAAATTCAATCCCATTTGAATTTATTAACTCTATTGTTCCGTATGGGAAAACTCTTTTGACTATGAATGGTCCAGACCATCTTGATTTCAATTTTCAAGGAAATTGCTTGAATTGTGAATTGAAAAGAAGAACTCTGTCTCCTTCTTTAAATTCTTTTGAACTTCTGATTCTTTTATCATGCCATTTCTTCGTTCTTTCTTTATAGATTAATGAATTTTCGTATGCTTCATGTCTCAATTCTTCTAATTCGTTTAGTTGACTTAACCGTAGACGTCCGGCTTCATGTAAATCAAGATTACATGTCTTCAAAGCCCAAAATGGTTTGTGTTCAATTTCTACTGGAAGATGACATGCTTTTTCGTAAACGAGTTTAAAAGGTGTGGTTCCAATTGGAGTTTTGTAGGCTGTTCTAAAAGCCCAGAGTGCATCCTCCAATTTAATGGACCATTCCTTCAGATTTGATCCTACGGTTTTCTCTAGAATACGTTTTAAAGCTCGGTTGGTATTTTTAACTTATCCACTTGTTTGTGGATGATAAACAGTGGAGATTTTATGAGTTACTCCATATCTTTTGAGAACTTTCTCAAGTTGATTGTTACAAAAATGAGTACCCCGATCACTTATTAAAGCTTTCGGTGTTCCGAACCTTGCAAAAAGACGTTTTAAAAAGTTGACTACAACTCGTGCATCGTTAGTTGGGAGAGCTTGTGCTTCCGCCCATTTAGATACATAATCAATGGCAACGAGAATGTAAAGATTATTATGAGATTTTGGAAATGGACCCATAAAGTCAATACCCCAAATGTCAAATACTTCACATACTTGAATGACATTTTGTGACATTTCATCACGTTGACTTATTTTTCCGGCCCTTTGAAAAGCATCACAGGATTTTCAAAGAAGGTGTGCGTCTTTGAATATTGTAGGCCAATAGAATCCAGCATCGTAAACTTTTTTTGCTGTGAGTTGAGGCCCATAATGCCCTCCTGTTGGTCCTGTGTGACAATGGTTTAAGATTTGACTAGCTTCATCCCCGAATACACATCGGCGTATTATTCCATTGGGACAACTTTTAAACAAATGTGGATCTTCTCAGAAATAGTGTTTTATATCACTAAAGAATTTCTTTCGTTTTTGGTACGATAATCCCTTTTCAAGGAATCCACATACTAAATAGTTTGCATAGTCTGTAAACCATGGAATTTCATTATAATCTATCTTCAATAGATATTCATCAGGAAAGTTGTCTTGTATGGCCGATTCATTTAGAACTTCTAATTCGGGATTTTCAAGATGAGAAAGATGATCAGCGGCGAGATTTTCTGCTCCCTTTTTATCTCGGATTTCAATACCGAACTCTTGCATAAGTAAGATCCAACAGATTAATCGTGGTTTGGCATCTTGTTTCAAAAATAGGTATCTAAGAGCATAATGGTCGGTATAGACCACCGTTTTTGCTAGAACGAGATATGAACGAAATTTTTCTAAAGCAAAGACAATAGCAAGGAGTTCTTTTTCAGTAGTTTTGTAATTTGTTTGTGCTCCTTGTAACGTCTTACTAGCATAATAAATAGGTTGAAATCGTTTTTCAATCCTTTGTCCTAAAACGGCTCCCATTGCAAAATTACTTGCATCGCACATAAGTTCGAATGATAGATTCCAATTTGGAGTTATCATGATCGGCGCATTAGTGAGTTTCTCTTTAAGAATATTAAAAGATTTGATATATTCATCTGAAAAGATGAATGGAACATCCTTTTCTAGGAGTTTATTCATAGGAGTGGCAATTTTAGAAAAATCTTTTATGAAACGTCGGTAAAAACTGGCATGCCCTAGAAAACTCCTAACTCCTCTAACATTGGTGGGATGTGAAAGTTTAGCAATTACATCTACTTTAGCGCTATCCACTTCAATTCCTTCCTTTGAAATTTTTTGACCAAGAACGATGCATTCTTTAACCATGAAATGGCATTTCTCCCAATTAAGTACTAGATTCGATTGTTCGCATCTAATAAGCATTCATTCAAGATTAACTAGACATGATTCAAATGTATCACCAAAGACTGAAAAGTCATCCATGAAAACTTCCATGCATTCTTCTATCATGTCGTGAAAAATCGCCATCATGCACCTTTGAAAGGTTGCAGGGGCGTTGCAAAGTCCAAATGGCATGCGTTTGTAAGCAAAAGTACCATAAGAGCACGTGAATGTGGTTTTCTCTTGGTCCTCGGGTGCTATTGGAATTTAAAAATATCCGGAAAAACCATCAAGAAAACAATAGTTACTATTTCCGGCTAATCTTTCCAACATTTGATCAATAAAAGGTAAGGGAAAGTGATCTTTTCTGGTGGCGTCATTTAATTTTCTATAATCAATACAAACACGCCATCCTGTTACAGTTCTAGTAGGAATAAGCTCATTTTTCTCATTTGTGATGACAGTCATGCCACCCTTCTTAGGTACGCATTGAACTGAGCTTACCCATGGACTATCAGAAATTGGATAAAGTAAACCTGCATCAAGCAGTTTAATAATTTCTTTCTTAACAACATCTTGCATATTAGGATTTAGTCTTCGTTGGCGTTGCACATATGTTTTATGACCTTCTTCCATAAGGATTTTATGTGTGCAATATGAAGGACTTATTCCTTTAATATCATGAATTTTCCATGCAATAGCTGGTTTATGAGCTTTTAGCACAGAAATGAGTTGTGATTTTTCATTTTCAGTAAGAGAAGACGATATTATTACAGGTAATTCAGATTCACCATGTAAATAAGCGTATTCCAAATGGTTTGGAAGTGGCTTTAACTCTAATGTCGGTGGTTTTTCTATCGATGATTTGTATCGATATCTGTCTTCTTCTTTTAGCATTTGAATTTCTTCTGTTGTTGGTTCATATCCATTAGCCATAAGTGTAGCTAACATTTCAGTTTCATCAATTGGTTCAGTACCTTCTTCTAAAGAACATTCTCCTGTTCCTTGTAATTCTGAAAATTCTTCTAACAATTCTGCATGTGATTCTATAGTTTGAATATAATAACATGTATCATCTGCAGATTGCGGTTGTTGCATAGCTCTATCCACAGAAAAAGTAACACTCTTGTCCTCTATACTTAAGGTCAGTTTCTTACCAAACACGTCTATTATTGCTTTGGCCGTGTTTAAGAATGGTCTTCCTAATATGAGAGGTACTCGAGAATCTTCTTCCATGTCCAGAATAACAAAATTTACTGGAAATACTAAAGTTCCAACTTTAACTAGGATATTCTCCATTAATCCTCTAGGATATTTTACTGATCGATCGGCTAGTTGTATGCTTATTCGTGTTGGTTTCAATTCTCCAAGGTCTAGTTTAGCGTATAGTGAATACGGCATTAAATTTATACTAGCACCCAAATCTGCCAATGCTTCTATTGAACTAAGACTACCCAGAAAACATGGAATTGTGAAACTTCCTGGATCAGATAATTTTTCTCGTATCTTATTCAACAACACTGCAGAACAATTAGCATTCATAGTAACAGCCGAGAGTTCTTCCATTTTCTTTCTATTTGTGATTAGATCTTTCAGAAATTTAGCATATCTAGGCATTCCTGAAATCACATCAATGAAAGGAAGATTGACATTTATTTCTTTAAACATATCCAAGAATTTAGATTGCTCGGCTTCAAGTCTCTCTTTTCTCATTTTACTCGGGTAAGGAAGTGGTGGTTAGTATGGTTTAACATAAGGTTTTGCCTTAACTTTGTTATCTTCTTTAACCTTTTCAACTACCGGTTCTTTTTCCTTATCTTGATCAGGTTGTGGTTCTTGTGGAGTAGGAATAGCTTCATCAGAAATTATAGGTATTTCAGGTGGTTTAAGTGTAATACCACTTCTTGTGGTAATGGCTTTAGCTGTTTCATTCCGGGGGTTAGCATTAGTATCACTAGGTAGACTTCCCGGTTTTCTTTCACCTATCAACCTTGCTAGGTTGCTCACTTCTTGTTCCAGATTTTGAATAGAAGCTTGTTGATTTCTAAATGCTTGAGCATTTTGTTCATTGGTTTGTTTCTGAGATGTGAAAAACTGAGTTTGAGATTCAACTAGCTTCGTCATCATATCTTCTAAATTCGGCTTTTTATCATCCGTTTGTGGTGGTTTATTTTGAAAAATAGGTCTTTGCTGATTGTAAGTATTGTTAGATACTTGTTGATTACTAGGACCTTGTTGGTTGTTGTATGAAACATTTCGGTTATAATTCTGGTTTTAATTGTAGATTGGTCTTGGCTGTTGATAATTATTCTGATAATTATTTCCAGGCCTTTGGTTTATGTATGAAACATTCTCTCTTTGTTCCATTGTTAGTTCAATACTGAGACAATCTTTTGTCAGATGTGGTCCTCCACACCGCACACAACTAATTCTTATTGAATGAATATCTTTAGTCATCTTTTCCATTCGTCTCTCGACAGCATCTATCTTTTCAGAAATGGAATCTAAGTCATGGCTAGAATCGGCTCTAGCTGCTTTATATTATCTAACGATATCTTTTTCTTGGTGCCACTCATGTGAGTGGGAAGCAGTGTTATCAATAATTTTGTAAGCATCAGTTGCTATTTTCTTCATAATGGAACCACCAGCTACTATATCGATGTCTTTCCTTGTAGTGATGTCGCATCCTTGGTAGAATATTTGTACTATTTGACAAGTGTCTAAACCATGTTGCGGACATCCTTGTAATAACTTTCCAAATCTTGTCCACGCCTCATATAGAGTTTCATTTGGCTTTTGTGTGAACGTAACAATTTCTCCTTGAAGTCTTACGGATTTAGATGCCGGAAACAATTGTTTAAGAAATTTTTCAACTAAAACGTCCCATGTATCAATCGCCCATTCAGGTAACAATTCCAACCAATCTTTGTCTTCTCCCTTAAAAGTCCAGGGAAATATCATGAGATATATCTGTTCATCTTCCACTTCTCTTATTTTAAATAGAGTGCAGATCCTATTAAAGGTACGAAGATGTTCATTTGGATCTTCCTTTGGCGCACCACTAAATTGGCATTGATTAGTCACCATGTGTAGGATTTGTCCCTTGATTTCATAATCTGGCGCATTAATGTCAGGTTGAGTAATTGCGTGACCTTGGCCAGTGCGTTTAGCTCGCATTCGGTCTTCCATACTTAGAGGTTCCAGATTCTCCATGATTGAATTTGTTGTATCTGAATCACTAGAGGATTCTAATTTAATGGTTGGTTCCTCAACAATCTCTGTTTGAATGATTGGTGGTTCCGGAGGAAAGATTAATGGTTCAGGATCTATGAATTGTCCCTGAATATTCTCCGGATTCTTAATTGTGAGGTCGGGTTCAAAAAATGGATTATCGGAAATTTGAATTGGAGTACTTGGTCGACTGGATGACGATTCTAAAGAAAAATCAACGGCGACAATATTTGCTAGATGTCTTGATCGAATTACAGGTGGTGAACGTACAAAAGGTGGTGAACGTTTTGCTCGGTGCATTCACTGAATATCCTATTAGTTTTTAAAAATAAGAAAAATTATATAAGTTATCAAATTAATAGACTTTTTTGCTTTTGCCCACGTTTCGAATAGCCAATAGATGTAGCAGGGAGCCAGAACCCTTTAAATCGGAAGCTCACAACTCAGCCATTAACAAATCCAACTATTACTACGAAGCAGAAAATTTGGATGTCTATCAATTTAACCACTTAAAATAATTTTTCGTTGAAATTTAAAGAAATTTTAGAGAAGAAATAGAAAAAATCTAAGTCCTAAAAACTAGAGCGTCGAGAAATAAGAAAGAAAAAGAGCGCGTCGAAAAACGTCGAAAAATAAAAGGTCGAAAAATAAAAAGAAAGTAGCGCGTCGAAACTTAAAAAGGAACTAAAAACTAAGAATTAAAAGTTGCGTCTAAAAATATTAAAGCTTAGAGAAATACTATATCCCAATACGGCAACAACTTAAAAAGGTACTAAAAACTTAAAATGGCGTCGCAAAATTCTAAAGCACCTAAATCTTAGTCTAAAGAAAAAGCACTTAAGGGATTTTACGGCAAAGCCTAAAAATCTAGAAATAAAAATAACTATGGCAAAAACTATAACTTACAACTAAATACGAGCGAAAAATACAAATATTACGCTAAAACGAATAAAAAGATACAAAATATAAAAATATGCTTAAAGTTGTAAAAAGTACAATTTTTATAAAAATATTATTTTTATACTATTTATTTTATAAAAGTATTTAGTTTTATAAATTAATTAAACTAATTAAACTTAAAAATATAAATTAATTAAAACTAAAACTAATTATTAATTTAAGCAAACCCTAATTAATATTAATAATAAATAAATTAACCCTAATTTCGTAATAAATGCATACCAGGTTTGACCTGTCAGAGTACCTCCGCGAGTGCGGATAAACCCAGTTCAAATACTCCGCGAGTGCTGAGGGTCCAAATTCAGCTGAGAATCAGGTCGATTTCTATGCAGGTTCAGTTATAATTTTAATAATAATTTTTTTTTCAATATATATAAAAATATAGATATAACTTAAATAAAAATTTATTTTTAATATTAAAATAAAAATACTTATTCACTTTATAAATATTATAAACTCTTAAAAATATAAATGTATTTTTCTTTCTTTTTGTATTTTTATATTTTTATTATTTTTTTAAAACTTATATTTTTATAAAAAGAACTTAATAAGAATTTTATAAATTTTTTTTTTATATATAGCGTTGCGCTTTCGACGTTTATGATCCCGGCAGCGGCGCCAAAAATTCTTGATGTTTGCGAGGTGTACTAGGAAATAGTATTATTTTTACAACGAAATGCTATTAAATACGATACAATTTGTAGTGACCCGAACTTTTCCATGTTTATATATATTAATTGAGATTGATATTTACATGATTAAATGTTTCCAACATGTTAAGCAATCAAACTTGTTAAGACTTGATTAATTGAAATATGTTTCATATAGACAATTGACCACCCAAGTTGACCGGTGATTCACGAACGTTAAAACTTGTAAAAACTATACGATGACATATATATGGTTATATATATAGTTAACATGTTTTTATTATAAGTATGTATCTCATTAGGTATTTTAACAATGAGTTATATACATAAAAATGAGACTATTAATTTAAGAAACTCGAAAACGATATATATAACGATTATCGTTATAACAACGTCTTACTAGGTACATATGAATCATATTAAGATATTGATACACTTGGTTAATTATGTTAAATGATAAGTAAATATATTATTAAGTGTATTAACAATGAAATACATATGTAAAAAATAAGACTACTAACTTAATGATTTCGAAACGAGACATATATGTAACGATTATCGTTGTAACGATATTTAACTGTATATACATCATACTAAGATATATTATATATCATAATATCATGATAATATAATAATTTAACATCTCATTTGTTATAATAAACAATGGGTTAACAACATTCAACAAGATCGTTAACCTAAAAGTTTCAAAACAACATTTACATGTAACGACTAACGATGACTTAACGACTCAGTTAAAATGTATATACATGTAGTGTTTTAATATGTATTCATACACTTTTTAAAGACTTCAAGACACTTATCAAAATACTTCTACTTAACAAAAATGCTTACAATTACATCCTCGTTCAGTTTCATCAACAATTCTACTCGTATGCACCCGTATTCGTACTCGTACAATACACAGCTTTTAGATGTATATACTATTGGTATATACACTCCAATTATCAGCTCTTAGCAGCCCATGTGAGTCACCTAACACATGTGGAAACCACCATTTGGCAACTAGCATGAAATATCTCATAAAATTACAAAAATATGAGTAATCATTCATGACTTATTTACATGAAAACAAAATTACATATCCTTTATATCTAATCCATACACCAACAACAAAAAACACCTACAAACACTTTCATTCTTCAATTTTCTTCATCTAATTGATCTCTCTCAAGTTCTATCTTCAAGTTCTAAGTGTTCTTCATATATTCTACAAGTTCTAGTTACATAAAATCAAGAATACTTTCAAGTTTGCTAGCTCACTTCCAATCTTGTAAGGTGATCATCCAACCTCAAGAAATCTTTGTTTCTTACAGTAGGTTATCATTCTAATACAAGCTAATAATCATATTCAAACTTTGGTTCAATTTCTATAACTATAACAATCTTATTTCAAGTGATGATCTTACTTGAACTTGTTTTCGTGTCATGATTCTGCTTCAAGAACTTCGAGCCATCCAAGGATCCGTTGAAGCTAGATCCATTTTTCACTTTTCTAGTAGGTTTATCCAAGGAACTTAAGGTAGTAATGATGTTCATAACATCATTCAATTCATACATATAAAGCTATCTTATTCGAAGGTTTAAACTTGTAATCACTAGAACATAGTTTAGTTAATTCTAAACTTGTTCGCAAACAAAAGTTAATCCTTCTAACTTGACTTTTAAAATCAACTAAACACATGTTCTATATCTATATGATATGCTAACTTAATGATTTAAAACCTGGAGACACGAAAAACACCGTAAAACCGGATTTACGCCGTCGTAGTAACACCGCGGGCTGTTTTGGGTTAGTTAATTAAAAACTATGATAAACTTTGATTTAAAAGTTGTTATTCTGAGAAAATAATTTTTATTATGAACATGAAACTATATCCAAAAATTATGGTTAAACTCAAAGTGGAAGTATGTTTTCTAAAATGGTCATCTAGACGTCGTTCTTTCGACTGAAATGACTACCTTTACAAAAACGACTTGTAACTTATTTTTCCGACAATAAACCTATACTTTTTCTGTTTAGATTCATAAAATAGAGTTCAATATGAAACCATAGCAATTTGATTCACTTAAAACGGATTTAAAATGAAGAAGTTATGGGTAAAACAAGATTGGATAATTTTTCTCATTTTAGCTACGTGAAAATTTGTAACAAATCTATTCCAACCATAACTTAATCAACTTGTATTGTATATTATGTAATCTTGAGATACCATAGACACGTATACAATGTTTCGACCTATCATGTCGACACATCTATATATATTTCGGAACAACCATAGACACTCTATATGTGAATGTTGGAGTTAGCTATACAGGGTTGAGGTTGATTCCAAAATATATATAGTTTGAGTTGTGATCAATACTGAGATACGTATACACTGGGTCGTGGATTGATTCAAGATAATATTTATCGATTTATTTCTGTACATCTAATTGTGGACAACTAGTTGTAGGTTACTAACGAGGACAGCTGACTTAATAAACTTAAAACATCAAAATATATTAAAAGTGTTGTAAATATATTTTGAACATACTTTGATATATATGTATATATTGTTATAGGTTCGTGAATCAACCAGTGGCCAAGTCTTACTTCCCGACGAAGTAAAAATCTGTGAAAGTGAGTTATAGTCAAACTTTTAAAATCTAATATTTTTGGGATGAGAATACATGCAGGTTTTATAAATGATTTACAAAATAGACACAAGTACGTGAAACTACATTCTATGGTTGAATTATCGAAATCGAATATGCCCCTTTTTATTAAGTCTGGTAATCTAAGAATTAGGGAACAGACACCCTAATTGACGCGAATCCTAAAGATAGATCTATCGGGCCCAACAAGCCCCATCCAAAGTACCGGATGCTTTAGTACTTCGAAATTTATATCATATCCGAAGGGTGTCCCGGAATGATGGGGATATTCTTATATATGCATCTTGTTAATGTCGGTTACCAGGTGTTCACCATATGAATGACTTTTATCTCTATGTATGGGATGTGTATTGAAATATGAAATCTTGTGGTCTATTATTATGATTTGATATATATAGGTTAAACCTATAACTCACCAACATTTTTGTTGACGTTTTAAGCATGTTTATTCTCAGGTGATTATTAAGAGCTTCCGCTGTCGCATACTTAAATAGGGACGAGATTTGGAGTCCATGTTTGTATGATATTGTGTAAAAACTGCATTCAAGAAACTTATTTTGTTGTAACATATTTGTATTGTAAACCATTATGTAATGGTCGTGTGTAAACAGGATATTTTAGATTATCATTATTTGATAATCTACGTAAAGCTTTTTAAACCTTTATTGATGAAATAAAGGTTATGGTTTGTTTTAAAATGAATGCAGTCTTTGAAAAACGTCTCATATAGAGGTCAAAACCTCGCAACAAAATCAATTAATATGGAATGTTTTTAATCAATAAGAACGGGACATTTCACAATTTTACACAAGATATTTATTTATTTATAGAATGGATATACCTAAACCTTGCTACAACACTTATAGGCAGTGTACCTAATCGTACAGTAGTGTAGTTTTTAGTAAGTCCGGTTCGTTCCATAGGGAAAATTAAACAAGCTTAACGCTATATTCGTTTTAATCTTATAAAAATACAAAATATATATATATATAAGTAATATTATTATTATAAAAGGGGGTTTTTACCGTTTAATGACCGGTTTGTCGATTTTAAAACTTTAGTCGCAGTTAAAACCTAATGTAAAATATATAAAAAAAATATAACTTAATTTAAAGCGTAAAGTAAATAACGATAATGAAATTGCGATAAATAAAAGTGCGATAAAATAAAATTGCGATAATTAAAAAGTACGATAATTAAAAGTGCAATTAAATACAATGACAATAAATAAAAGTGTGATAATTAAAAGTGCAATTAAATATGAAATAAAAGAATTATGCTTATTTAAACTTCCATAATCATGATGTTTGACGTGTTGATTTTTAGTTTATTCCCATGGGTTAATTGTCCTTTGTCATGGATTATTCGATATGTCCATATGGATTTGTCCATAATAGTCCATCAGTCATAATCATAAAGTGCGAAAGTCTTCGTCAAATTATTCTTATTCCCGAAGTCAAATATTCCAACTAATTGGGGATTCGAATTGTAACAAGGTCTTAATACTTTGTTTAATGAATACATCAGGTTATCGACTGCGTGTAAACCAAGGTTTTACTACTTTGTTAACAATTACACCAATTACCCTTGAATGTAATCCACCCCTGTTTCAACAATTCTATTAACTATTAATCCAGTTCCGTGTCCGGTAAAATGAACAATTATTGGTATTTATAGATATCCCGCCCACCGTACCCAGTCAAGCGTATATGGTTATATATAAATACGTCAAATTATAAGTCTATATATTAAATTAATGAGGTATCATTTAGTTAATATAAAGCCCATTAATAGCCCATAGTCTAATTTCCACAAGTGTCGTTCTTTTGTCCAAACCCCAATTATGGTCCAAAGCCCAATTATCCAATTTTAATATTTAGCCCAACATCACGATTACTTCGGCTTAAATAAGCATAATAATAACTTAGCTACAAGACATTAATATAAAAATAACATTAACCATAACTTACAGTGATTAAAAATAGCGTAGCGTTACACAGACAGAATTTCGACATACACCCTTACAACATTCGCTAACATACCCTTATTATTAGAATTAAAATTAAAATTAAAATTATAATATAAATATATATATATATTTACGTATGAATGTGAAGAGAAAAAGATGATTGAATTCAGCAAAATGCGTTTCCTTTTATAGGCCCCATCTGGATACTGTTGCCTCCACGACTGCGGATTTGTTTGCCTTTGAATCTCCGCGAGTGCGGAGCACTGGATTCCAGCTCACACACTTTGGATCCTAGCTTGCCGACGGATTTAAAATATAAATATAATATATATATATAATTTTAAGAATTATTTATATATTATATTATATTTATATGCATAGTTGACTTGTAATTTTAGCTCCGTTGCGTCGCGCGTTGAAAGTTGACTCAGGTCCCAGTTCCGGATTTTCGAACATCCTTGCGTACAATTTAATATCTTGTATTTTGCGTTTTGCGTCTTGTATTCTTGTAATTTCGAGACGTTTCTCATCAATAATTTGAACCACTTTGATTGTAGTTTGTACTTTTGAGCTTTTTGGTCGTTTGCGTCTTCAATTAGTCGAATCTGTCTTTTGTCTTCACTTTTTATTATTTAAACGAATATCACTTGTAAATAGAACAGTTGCAACTAAAAGTTTATCTTTCTTGAGGGATAATGCTATTAAATATATGTTCGTTTTTAGCATTATCAACAATCTACATTCAAACCCTTCATGATTCTTGAAAACACCTCAATTAAGAAACAATTGAGAATGATGATCCAACCACATGTTATCCGCTGTCATGCACCTTAAAACTCCCGGAACCTAAGTAGAAGTTTAACACAAATCCGTGAGCCATTAGCGTTGTTATTACCGAAAATAACTTTGCAGTTCCTCTTCAAAGTAACCAGTTTTGTCACAGCTCCAGCAAGTCAACTTCGACTTTTCAGTCAAAAAAGTCTTATCATAACTTCGATATATATGTTGCCCTCACGCCATCGTTACCGAGGAACCTTTTACATTCCACCATATTAACAGTAAACGTATCAATAACTTCATTACCCTTTCACTTAAGCCTCTCCGAAAAATCACTATACTTATACATTGAAACCCAATCATATACTCATATGCATCTTGTAACCGTAGTTGCCATATCAAAAAGCTTGAATCATTATTCTCGAATTTCGCAGCAATTCTACGCCAATAGTTATATATACATATAATGTCTATCTCCTAGACTTATATACTTCGAATGTGAAGTTTCTGAAAAACACCCTAAACTGCGAACTAGTTCTCCGAATTTTGGGAAAAGTGCTGATGAAGCAGCAAAAACTGTGAACGATCTTAACAGTCAAAATTTTGATGATAAAGAATAGTGTGTTGGCAAAGCTCAGAAAAAGAGAAGGTTTGGTACTAGAAAACGGATTGAGCAAACTATGAAGGAGGCTGTGGACAAATCACAAAGACTAAACCTGCCTTCAAAGAATCCAAATGATTCAGCATCTGCTGAAGTCATTAACGGATACCTTACTCCTGACTCTAAACCCTTGCAAATAATATTCTTCATCATCCTCAGATCTTAGAAATTCTAAAATATTATCAAATCTTTCATTATAAATATCTTCGATATTTTTGAAGACATATTCATAATTACTCTCATCTGAGATTATTTATCTCTTCGTACTATCAGTATTATATCATAAAGGAAACTGTTTTAGTTTCTAAATTCTGAGAAATTCGAATTTAAAATAGGAATGTTTTGAAGTAATGTTGAGAACTGAAGCATGAGTTAGTATAATATAATGACACTTGATCAACGAGATTATATTACAGTAAGTGATGCTGAGTTTCTAATAGAACGTGATAAAGATTCACAGATCATACCCTCATCATGAACCATGTATCATAACTCTTTCATTCTATTAAACCTCTAAACTATCAAGAAATATTTTTCCTGATGATTCGGTCTTTTCCGGATATTCTGGTAATTTGATAATCAAATCGTGCTACTACCTTTCCTTTCTACTTTGTATATTATGATAATTCGAAACTACATACCTACGAATTCTGGACCATTACTTGCGAAAAGAAAACAAAAGCATGAAGCTCCGAAATAGAAAGGAGGTATAAATCGCAGCAAACGGAAAAGATCATTAACCGTAGATGTCAATAATTATGGAAAGACAAATACAAGGAAGGATTATGAAAATCACCACCCCAAGAGCAAAATAGAAGTAAACAGATTCCTCCGGAGGGAGTTGGAAAAGAAGGATAATTGTTGCAACAGTTAAGAACATATCAAAGATCAGAACTGGATCAAATATATTGACAAATGTTTTAGAAGTATGAATTGGGGAAGAAAGTATAGAAGATGGGAGATGTGGAAGTAAGGAAATAAAGGAGGTGGATTTATAGTGAAACATCCGATAGAGCAATCGAAATAGATTATTGCATTTGACTAAAGAAGATCCTAATTTCCTTAATTACCGAAGAATCAAATCTTGTTACGAAGATTTTCTCCAAATCCCTTGAACTCTAGAAATCAAGCCTATCTACGTCAAAAGATATGACGAAACTTTACCTTTCTCATTTCATTCTTTTGTGATAGCTTCACTTATACTCTTCGCGTAACCAAATTGTTTAATCCATATTAGTCAAAGATGATAAAACTTTATTTATCGACTCATATTCGTCATGAAAACATTTTTATGGTTAGCAATGACGACCACGATCAAATTTCGGGACGACCTGGAAATTTTCGACCAAATTTAAACTTAATCTTTATATGGTTCCGACATGATAAGAAAAAGTCTGTAATGTTGAGTCTCAAAAATTTTGAAACTATATTCATGTAATCAATTACCCTTTGACTGTGCTCGACGATTCATGAACAATTGTGTGTAAATAAATATGTATATATATATATATATATATATATATATATATATAAATATAAATATAAGTGTATATATAATATTTTGAATTAATAAGATACACTTTAAGCAATTGGAATTAAAAATGTAAAATATTATATAGAATAATTTAGTTGCTATTTAAATGAAAATATATAAATAAGATATTATGAATCTGTATATATATATATATATATATATATATATATATATATATATATATATATATATATATATATATATATATATATATATATATATATATATATATATAATATTACAAAATTTATAATATATATTTAATATTAATATATTAAATTTAATTACAAGTTTAAATATAGTGTCATATCAATATTACTATTATTACACTCATTATTATTATTAATAGTAATCTTAATATTAATATTTGTATTATTAATAGTATATAACTTATATAAAAATTAAAACATATAACATGTTATTACTAGTATTATTATTAGATATTATCATTAATAATTATTATTATTATAGATATCATTAATATTATTATTACTATAATTATTATTATTATTTATTACTATAAAATTATTATTAACATTATTTAATTGTTTTTATCATTATCCTTATTATTATTAGCATGATATTATTATCTTTATAAATATTATTATTATTATCATTATTAACGTTATTATTATTAATAATTATTAATAATTATTAATATTATTATTTATTATTATTCTTATTAATAGAATTATTATTATTAATCTTATTTATAAACAGACGACGAATCATAAAAATTGAATCAGTTCCAAATCGTTTTCAAACTGTAATTGATTTGTATTTCTTGTATCTGATTATTGAAATTAAGTCACAAATTAGTACGAGTCTGTTAGCAATCTTAATCATCTTTTATTTTTTTTCCCTATCGTCCTTATTTTCTGATCGAATATTTTCCTGTCAACCCAATTGTTGCTATAAAACAAATACAATCGAATCTTAATGCTGTACTAATTGTTTATTATCAGATTATTTATTTACATTGCGGCAATTGTGAAGGAAAAACATAAAAATCAAAGTTTATAGCTCGCATGCCCTGTTCTTGTCTCATTTATTCAATACCTCGAATTAGATTTAAATTTCAAAAACTATAAACGCGGTTGTGTTTGAAATCTTCTACTCAAACTATCTGCAAAGTTTCACAATCCAATTCCTCTTATTGATTGTGAATTTTCGAGTCAAACTTTATTTCTAAAATGTCAACACTTTTGTTCTTTGTGAAATTCAAGCTTGTCCTTATGTTTCTGTTTCAATTGAGGATGGATAAAGATTTTAAGAGTGATTTGAAACTTTTTTTGTGTTGTAATCTTTGGCTAAAACATTGTAAAAAAATCGAAATCAAATTTTTCTTTTCTTTTTTCTCTCGTCGCAAACAGCAGAAGCAGCAGCCTCTTTATTATTAAATTTTTTTTTTGCTTTGTTTTTCTGTTAATCATAAAAGTCGTTTTCTCTTTAAATTACACATCCTATTACAAGTCTTAAATTAATTGTTTAACTGACAGATTGAATGGGTTATGATCTTTGTTCGATTTGAATTTGAAGAAGATGAAAATAGGATCAAATATATATACAGTTTATATACTATCAGGTTTGGGTTTATATCAGAAAAACCAGATCGGTCGAAGGGTAGAGGGTGTTTGCGGGTGAGCTAGAGGTCGCGAGATCGAGCCCGGCTGGTGTCACTTTTTTTAAACCTATTTCTATTTAGGTTCATGAATCCGAGGCCAACCCTGCATTGTTCAGTATCGTCGTATGAATATTTTTACTATAAAATATTGTTTCGTGATATTCATTTGCTCCCTTTTTAAATGTTTTTGCAATATATATTTTTGGGACTGAGAATACATGCGCTGCTTTTATAAATGTTTGACGAAATAGACGTAAGTACTTGAAACTACATTCTATGGTTGGATTACTATACCGAATATTGCCCCTTTAACTTGGTAACCTAAGAATTAGGGAAATGACCCCTAATTGACGAGAATCCTAAAGGTAGATCTACGGGCACTGACCAGCCCCAGTCAGAGAATTTGAACTGCTTTAGTACTTCGATTTAAATGGTGATTGCGATTGCTGGTATATGACATACTTGTGAGTATGCGGGGAATATTCTACATGCATTATGTTAATGTCGGTTACTAGGTGTTCATCATACAAATGATTTTTATACACTTGTGAGTGTAATGTTATTTATGAAAAATGAAATCTTGTGGTCTATTAAAATTATGGAAATGATTGGTTATGATAAACTAATGAACTCATCAACCTTTTGGTTGACACTTTTAAGCATGTTTATTCTCATGTATTAAAGAAATCTTCCTCTGTGCATTTTCTCATTTTAGAGATATTACCGGGAGCCATTCATGGAATATTTCAAAAGACGTTGCATTCGAGTCGTTGAGTTCAACATGATTATTATTAAGTCATTTATAGTTTGGATATATTATGAAATAGTATGCATGCCTGTCAACTTTTGATGAAATGAAAGTTTGTATTTTAAAAACGAATGCAATGTTTGTAAAATATATCATTTAGAGGTCAAATACCTCGCAATGAAATCATATGTTATTGTATTCGTCCTTATGGATTAGGACGGGTCGCTTCATGTGGTATCAGAGCGGTGGTCTTAAAGAACCTGGTCTTGCATTAGTGTGTCTAACTGATAGATATTAAGATGCATTAATGAGTCTGGACTTCGACCGTGTCTGCATGTCAAAAGTTTTGCTTATCATTTTTGTCGTAAATTACCTGCTTATCATCTTAAGTCTAGACACATCTTACTACATTAATTGCATGAATAGTGTATAGACAGAATTCATATCTTAGCGTATCTGCTAATTCATATCTTAGCGTATCTGTTACTGTAAACTTTTTCTGATATATTCCGTAAATTCCTTCGTAATCTACGAAAACGTTGAGTGAATCTACAGGTTTAGTAAAGCATTTCGTAAGTTAGGCCACAAGATTTTCTGGAAAACATCGTAAGAAAAGTATACATTATCATGATAACTTGATTATAAAGCTTTAACCTTTGCGGATAGCTAAGCTACACGTCTTCCTTTTACCCTATCTAAGCATACACCGATCAAGTGTACAAGTAACGATAAAATAAGCACCAGTTATATTGTTGTGAGGTTTGTCAAACCTAACGGTACCGTCCCTATATGTAAAACAATTGTGCCTAATATGTAAAACAATTGTGTCAAACCTAACAGTACCAGTTATGTTGCGGTGAGGTTTGTTATACACCGATCATATGTATATGTTTAAGTTACTTGTGCCTAATATATAAAACAATTATAAAAAGCATGTATCTCATCCCCGTAAAAACATAGTAGATATTGTAGACTCACCTTAGCAAAAGCACTTGAAATATCTAAGCAAAATGTGCTGTAGTCGAACAATCTCGATCGAACAACGTAAACTAATCATGTAAGTCATCTTAAGTATACATGTATAGGTCATACTATGTCAACTCATAGTGTACGCAAAGTCCTAGTGCTCAGACTGACTCAACGAACAAGTAAAAGTAAACTAATCCAAGCAAGTCAACAAAAGTCAACCAAAGTCAAACCAAAAGTCAACTCGATCAAGGTGGTCAACTAAATTCAAACATCTCAGTAGGTCATGCAAACATGGTCAACATGTCAAACCTAGGTCAAGTAACACTTTACAACTCATAGTTAAGCAAATTGCACATTCGCAGACTAAAGCATGCCTTCAAATTTCGTACATCGTAGAAAGATACAACTATAGCTCATAGCACATAACTCATAAAATTATGAACAACTCCAGATCACAACTAGACTTAAAATCGATTCCAAAAAGTCTGGCCAAAGCCTCATACGATGTTTACAAGTCAGAAATCAGAAGAGGTCTAGTTATGGTTTACTAAATAAGTTTCAGCACGCGCATCAGTTTTGAAATATTTCTCAGAAAATATAGAAAATAGATTTTGACGAACAGCCAATTGGAGTCATCTCAAAACATCCCAAAATATTATTGATAAAATAATCAAACACATCTATTTAGCTAATTCATACATTTTAATCAATCTTTACAGACCTTTCAGTTTTAAATAGCAAACAGACATGTCACATAGATGAGCATATATCTCATGGCAAATCATCGTTTCATGATATGGTTGAAACGGACGGTTTTTATTCGCGCGGGCGCGCCAGGATCAGCCACCCAGGGGGAAGGTACTGTTGTAAATTTATATTTAGCGGGGCCTAAATCGTACTACTCCTTAGTATGAGTAACGTAAGTATGACCTAGAGTCGTATTTTTGAGATATCAGTAGAATCGAACCTATATTTAAGCCTAAGATAGTTAGGAAGGAGTAGTGGTTACTTAATTTTGGGATTTTCTAATTTATAAGACAAATAAAGTAAATGCGATAAAATTCGTAACTCAGATAGAGTTAAAGTGAGTGCATACTATGACTTCATCGGTTATTCTGCCGAGATTATGGAATCCTGGCTCATGAATAGGTAGAGGCCTTGTATTCATTACACTGGTCCTAAACGCCCCTGTTATAAGACATGTCACTGGGTACTGCGTTAGGCTTGAAGCTTCTGAATAGACGGCAACGTCCCTTACCGCCGACGCCCGTGCAGTCTGACTACAGGCATACACATTTAGACGGCTCATCCAATTGGGCGACTCGGTTGGGTGACGTATTAACATTCCACAATGGTCTAAACTTACTTAAGTATAATAGAATACATGGTTTACCATATCCGAGAGATGTGATGTGTTTTAATGCTTTCGTTAATGATTGGTTTTAAAAGATAGTTAGGCCCTTAAAAAGTGTTCAACCATAAAGAACACTATGGTCAAGTCAAGCTGACTTCCATGAACACGTTCGGTTATCCTAACGTTCCAATCCTTTATGTGTCTAAATAAACAGTTCTTTTATTAACTAAGAATCCCTCAAGCGGGGTGCAATGCTTGAGACCGCGTTATGGTGCAGTGTACTAGTCAACACTAACCGGGTTTCATGGCCTTACTTAGCAGAGGTACAGCTTACAACAACCATTGTGCTTCAGCGTACAGGTACGAAGTTTATATGCTTGGTGACTACACTATCATGGTCTGGGACCGATAATGTACTAAGGGTCTAGTCAGATGTTTCACTACGAAAGAGTCCTCGGTCGGAATCCAAAGCTTGATAGACTTACTACAACTGGTGTGCCTCAGTCGATCTTACGTTGTATCCGATAGACTTATCTTACCAAGGGGTGACATAGATAGTTGATGTTAAAGCAAAGGGGTACGAAATACTATTAATTTTTACAAGGAAATACTATTAAATACGATACAATTTTACACAAGATATTTATTTATTTATAGAATGGATATACCTAAACCTTGCTACAATACTATAGGCAGTGTACATAATCGTAGAGTAGTATAGTTTTTAGTAAGTCCGGTTCGCTCCACAGGGAGACGGTTACACTATATTTTTATATAACTATATTTGTACAAATATATATATTTAAATATAATAATATTTATTATTATAAAAGGGGGTTTACCGTTTAATGACTGGTTTGTCGGTTTTATATCTTAAGTCACACTTAAAACCTAATGCAAAATATAAATGACGATAATTAAAGGTACTATGAAATATAAAATAAAATAATTATGCTTATTTAAACTTCCGTAATCATGATGTTTGACGTTTTGATGTTAATTTATTACCTCGGGTTATTAGTCCTTTGTCCTAGATGTAATTGAAACCTATCTGGTTTTTGTCCATAATAGTTCATCGGTCATAATTATAAAATGCTTGGCAAATTTAACCTTATACCCGAAGTCAAATATTCCAACTAATTGGGGATTCGAACTGTAACAAGGTCTTAATACTTTGTTTAATGAATACACCAGGTTATCGACTGTGTGTAATCCAAGGTTTTAATACTTTGTTAACAATTATACCAATTACCCTTGAATGTAATCCACCCCTATTATAATTAGTCCATTGACTATTAATCCATCCCCGTGTCCGGTCAAATGAACAATAATTCGTATTTATAAATATCCCGCTCATCGTATCCGATTAAGCGTATGTGGTTATATATAGATACGTCAAATTGTAACCTTTATATTAAATTAACGAGGTATCGTTAATTTAATATAAAGCCCATTAATAGCCCATAGTCTAATTTCCACAAGTGTCGTTCTTTTGTCCAAACCCAATTATGGTACAAAGCCCAATTACCCCCATCTTAATATTTAGCCCAACATCACGATTAGTTTTTCTCAAATAAGCATAATAATAACTTAAGTACGAGACAATAATTTAAAAAGGAGAATATAGCTTACATTGATTATTTATCACGTAGTGTTACATGGATAGAGCTTCGACTTCAAAACCCGTAAAATAACCTTTACATAACCCAAACTAATCTAATATAAAACAAACCTATATATATATATATATATATATATATATATATATATATATATATATATATATATATATATATATATATATATATATATATATATATTACACTTAAACAGAGGGAGTAATATATTTTTTTGTGTGTGTTTAACTCGTCGAATAAGCTGGCTATTTATAGGACCAGGCCTGACTTTTCATGCCATGCGATCGCATGAGTTATAGGCATCCAGGCCATGCGATCGCATGGCCACTAGATCCATCTCACATTTGTTTGGCCACTTGCTTGTCAACATAATTAATAAATATATATAATATATATATAATTTATATAATTATATATATATTATATTATATTCTTGTGCATAGTAGACTTGTAATTTTTGGTCCGTTGAGTCAGGCATTGATAGTTGGCTCGGGTACCGGTTCCGGATTTTTGAACGTCTTTTCGTACGCGCAGATATCTTGTACTTTGTGTTCCGCGATTTGTAATTTGCTAAAAAATAATTTTCCTTAACTTCCAAAATCCGTGCAAGTCTTTTAACTCACTTTTAGTGGCACTTTTGAGCGCACTATGGCTTTAGTGACACTTTTTTCAGCTTTAGTGGCACTTTTTCTTCAATTCTTCGTTTTCGCCTTTTGTCTTCGCACTTATTTATTTAAACGAATATTACTTGAAAATAGAACAATTGCAACTGAAAACTTTACTTATTGGGATGATATTGCGACTAAATATATGTTCATTTGGAGCACTATCAAATATCCCCACACTTGAACGTTTCTTGTCCTCAAGCAATACAGAACTTGAAATTAAATCACACGAATCACTTCTTTATTCTTCACACTTTATACATTAGTGATTTTGATACGGCGGTATAAACAATGATAGTAACGATGTGGTTTACAGTCCCACATGACTATAAAAATTTAGATCCTTAAGGAAATTGGATCTTTATGAAAACATTTGATCTTTTGAAAATTCATTCTAGCTTTTACCCTAGATAAGTTTTCCGTAATAATCCTTTACCAGTGTTTGCAAAATATTTTTGTGGGTATTGTGGGTTTCAGATTTGGAAATTTTAGCTCAAAACTTATGGTTTTGTGTCACCCACTTGCTAACCTTGTATTAGGAAAGCAACACGTCCAGTATACTTGCTCCATATATTACCTTTCGGTAAACTACCGTCCGGTTGTAAAGGAAATAGTTGAACAAGCAACTGTTGAGGCGATGTCTAATGACATGCAGATGTTCATGGTCTAAAACGTGTCGGATACAATTACTATCCTTTGTAGGAGCAATAGTAAAGATCACCCTATAGTTTTTCGGTCTGGCACAAGGTCCGGTCTTCGACCATGCTATGCAACCACCGTTCTTACGGTTGACACCCGATTTGGTTCAGGTGACCTAATGAATTCCAGGTGAATTCTTAGGATTTTACGTTTAATGGTAATGAACGCATTGAAAATAGGTTTTCAGAAAACAAATCGGTTTGTATTTTGATCAAAATATTTTCTCGTTCAAGCTCGAGTTTAGATATCATTGAATTCCATGAGTTTGTAATTCTCAATCTTTAAAGTCAATCTCAAGGATTGAGTAATATCAGGCTTAAAAGCTGATTTTTAATCTTTAAGGAGATTATCCTTTCTGGGGTCTGATTCATTAGTCTTATCAAGCTAATTTGCACGGCGCCCTCCCCATTTTACGAGACAGATCCTCTCATGGTTAGGATAAGTCTAACCACTTGGCGACCCTGTTTGATGCTGAGGTCCGTAGATTTCCTGCTGATTTTAGAGATGACTTTTCTAAATTTTTCGTCAACCTACAGCTGGTCTGGACGACAACTTCTTGACCTAAAACAAGAAGCGCGTGTCTTTTTCGGAAGACTTTGCTTCCTTTTAATGATGGAATTGATTCATCGTGTAGATCCATCTTTCATTACAGTAAATCGGGTAAACCAGTTAATTTAGTCCAAAATAAAAGCACCTACAATAGCTTTACAAAAACATGTGATATATAGTTTTTAATTGAATAACTTGATACATTCTCCCCACACTTAGTTTCTTTCTTTGCCGTTTTATTCTCCTTTATTCCATTTAAAATGAATTTAAGTGTTTTAGGGTGTTTCTCAATTTATGTCCTTTCCGAGGTAACGATAATTTCGGTATTAACACCTAGTTTTCATCGTTCATAAATATGTATAAACATGATTTTGAATTCATTTATTTGAAAATTTTTAAAATTTTCACAAAATTTGGCAAATAAACCAAGTGCAAACCCGAGAGAATTTATAGCCCTTCCCCACACTTGAGATCATGCAATGCCCTCATTTGCATGAAATCAGACTATAATTATAAATTTACGAGGGTGATAAGTGTAGAAAAGTGATTAAAAATACCCAGTTTGTAATTACAAAGCTCGTCGAATGATAGATGGCACGCCTCATCGTTTATTCCTTCTTGTTTTATCACACATGTTTTTCTTCAAAAACGGTTGCTTTTCTGAACTGTTTGCTAATTTTTGAAAATGCGTCTTTTACCCTAATCGTGCATTTTTATTAACGAGTAATGTACTGACCCGAACCCCTAGTTTAACGTTAAGTGGGCTTAGAATTCCCCACACTTAGCTGACGACATGTGAAGTCGGTAGAATAAGTTCCAAGAATTAGAATAGTGAGCCAGTTATTTACATCTCGGGTGGTATATATTATATCAATGGGTTTAAAGTTTAGAACCACCCGATCATCACTACTTAATTCTTTTTTAAGTGTAGCTTTTAGTAAATGGATATGTCTCTTTTCTGGTTCTTGGTCAAATGGATCGATATATGCCGACATACATATTTCTATCGGGTGGACAATTCCTAACATTTCCTTCCGTTTATTCTCGGGATCAAAGTTTTCACCTCTATTACCCAATTGGGTGAAATCCGAGGTGTCAATATCTATTACAGCTCGTAGTTCATCTTCGGTAGATGACTCGTCTATTGAGAATATTGGGTTGAAAGGTTGTGGAATGGTGAATTTCGAGATCGAAGTAGATTCTTCTTCATTAACGGTACTTATCGGTCCCACCACTTTGGTCTCGGGGGTAAAATTTTCAACGTTATCGTTTTCCTAAGAGTACGAATTTGTCACCCTTACTTCTTCTTCATTCATTGATTGATCGATGATTTCGTCGGTAGAGGCTAATGTGTCGATATGTTGTGAAATTGGTAAAGCTGAATAAAAAGTATCATCGGGATAATTGGTGATTTCGGAGCTCTCGAATTCATCAAAATTCGATGATATGAGATTTTCTTGCACACGACTCCTCAGATCAACAGGTTTGTAATCTGATAGAGTTTCAGCTTGTCGATTTACAAACTCTCTCAATTGTTCATTTTGAGCATTGAGTTCTTCGAGTTTGATTTTTATATTGTCTAAAAGATTTTCAGACACATAATTTTCCTCGTCTTCTGGTTGTTGAGTTTTGGAAATATTCTTGGAAATAATCCCAATTTGAATTGTATTCTTCATAATCGTTCCATTCAGGTTCCGTGGGTGCGTAATTTTCCATAGGAACGTAATAAAAACATTCCCATGAGTGATAATCTCCACAGATTTCACAACCAGTTATTGTTTCGTCATTCGTGATCCAAGATTGACCAAATGAATTGTCATCAACACCTGTTTGAGAGTATCGCTGAAATTGATTTCGGATGTCATAAAGATTTTCCAAGATATTTTCGAGTTTTCCATATTGCGCTTATTACCAAATTTTAGCTACAATGTGGTGGATTTACTAACAAAAAATTATATAAGTTATCAAATTAATAGACTTTTCTGCTTTTGCTCACGTTTCGAATAGCCAAAAGATGTAGCAGGGAGCCAAAACCCTTTAAATCGGAAGCTCACAACTCAGCCACTAACAAATCCAACTATTACTATAAATCAGAAAATTTGGATGTCTATAAATTTAACCGCTTAAAATAATTTTTCGTTTTTGAAATTTTAGAGAAGAAATAGAAAATTCTATGTCCTAAAAACTAGATCGTCGAGAAATAAGAAAGAAAAAGAAGCGCGTCGAAAAACGTAGAAAAATAAAAATAAGAAAGAAAAACGTCAAAACTTAAAAGTCTAAAAATTATATCTAAAAAGTTACGCCTAAAGGTCTAAAGGTAAATGCAATTTTATTCAGAAAACGGCAATTACTTAAAGGCACTAAAATCTATTTAAAACTAAAGCGAAAAATGGCGTCGCAAAATTCCAAAGCGCCTAAATCTTAATCTAAAGAAAAAGCACTTAAGGGATTTTACGGCAAAGCCTAAGAATCTATAAATATAAAATAACTACGGAAAAACTAATTTTAAAACTAATTGCGAACGAAAAATATACAAATGATTAAAATATACAAATTATAAAAAGAGACAAAAAATGATAAAATTACCTATTTTTATAAAAATATTATTTTTATATAATTATTTAAAAAAGTATTAATTTTATATATTAATAAAACTAATTAAAACTTAATATTACTAATTTTAAATAAAACTAAAACTAAATATTAAAATAAATAACCCTAATTAATAATAATAATTATTTATAAACCCTAAACGTATTTAATGCTCGAGTCAGACCTGTCAGGGCAGGCCATGCTTCTGGCTCATGCGATCGCATGGGGCTGTAAGTCCAGTTTTTTTTTAATAACTTTATATTGTTTTTCTAAAAATATATATAAATATATTTATACAAAAATAAATTAAAAATATTGTGTTTCGCCGATTCCCCGGCAGCGGCGCCAAAAACTTGATGATGTGCAGCGGGTATATGAAATAGTATTAATTTTTACAAGGAAATACTATTAAATACGATACAATTTTACACAAGATATTTATTTATTTATAGAATGGATATACCTAAACCTTGCTACAACACTATAGGCAGTGTACCTAATCGTAGAGTAGTATAGTTTTTAGTAAGTCTGGTTCATTCCACAGGGAGACGGTTACACTATATTTTTATATAACTATATTTGTACAAATATATATATTTATATATAATAATATTTATTATTATAAAAGGGGGTTTACCGTTTAATGACTGGTTTGTCGATTTTATATCTTAAGTCACAATTAAAACCTAATGCAAAATATAAATGACGATAATTAAAGGTACGATGAAATATAAAATAAAATAATTATGCTTATTTAAACTTTCGTAATCATGATGTTTGACGTTTTTATTTTAATTTATTACCCTGGGTTATTTGTCCTTTGTCCTGGATGTAATTGAAACCTATCTGGTTTTTGTCCATAATAGTTCATCGGTCATAATTATAAAATGCTTGGCAAATTTAACCTTATACCCGAAGTCAAATATTCCAACTAATTGGGGATTCGAACTGTAACAAGGTCTTAATGCTTTGTTTAATGAATACACCAGGTTATCGACTGTGTGTAATCCAAGGTTTTAATACTTTGTTAACAATTACACCAATTACCCTTGAATATAATCCACCCCTATTATAATGAGTCCATTGACTATTAATCCATCCCCGTATCCGGTTAAATGAACAATAATTCGTATTTATAAATATCCCGCTCATCATATCCGATTAAGCGTATGTGGTTATATATAGATACGTCAAATTGTAACCTTTATATTAAATTAACGAGGTATCGTTAATTTAATATAAAGCCCATTAATAGTCCATAGTCTAATTTCCACAAGTGTCGTTCTTTTGTCCGAACCCCAAATATGGTACAAAGCCTAATTACCCCATCTTAATATTTAGCCCAACATCACGATTACTTTGGCTCAAATAAGCATAATAATAACTTAAGTACGAGACAATAATTTAAAAAGGAGAACATAGCTTACATTGATTATTTATCGCGTAGTGTTACATGGATAGAGCTTCGACTTCAAAACCCGTAAAATAACCTTTACATAACCCAAACTAATCTAATATATAACTAACCTATATATATATATATATATATATATATATATATATATATATATATATATATATATATATATATATATATATATATATATATATATATATATATATATATATATATATATATATATATTATACTTAAACAGAGAGAGTAATATATATTTTTGTGTGTGTTTAACTCGTCGAGTAAGCTGGCTATTTATAGGACATGGCCTGACTTTTCATGCCATGCGATCGCATGAGTTATAGGCATCCAGGCCATGCGATCGCATGGCCACTGGATCCAGCTCACATTTGTTTGGCCACTTGCTTGTCGACATAATTAATAAATATATATAATATATGTATAATTTATATAATTATATATATATTATATTATATTCTTGTGCATAGTAGACTTGTAATTTTTGGTCCGTTGAGTCGGGCGTTGATAGTTGGCTCAGGTACCGGTTCCGAATTTTTGAACGTCTTTTCGTACGCGCAGATATCTTGTACTTTGCGTTCCGCGATTTGTAATTTGCTAAAAAATAATTTTCCTTAACTTCCAAAATCCGTGCAAGTCTTTTAACTCACTTTTAGTGGCACTTTTGAGTGCACTATGGCTTTAGTGACACTTTTTTCAGCTTTAGTGGCACTTTTTCTTCAATTCTTCGTTTTCGCCTTTTGTCTTCGCACTTATTTATTTAAACGAATATTACTTGAAAATAGAACAATTGCAACTGAAAACTTTACATATTTGGATGATATTGCGACTAAATATATGTTCATTTGGAGCACTATCAATAGTGTACTCTGAATTGGGATTCGCGACTTCCCAATAACAGAGCCAATAACTACATTCTATTAGTTGAAAAAGCGATTGAGGTTAAAGCATAATCGGAAAGCATTTCAACAGCATACACAAACCATAATTTTATTTCTGCATTATAACTGCTTACATCATAGCATACACTAACGATAACTACTCACTAATCATGGCAACAATATCACATAACATAATGATAGAAGACATTATAAAAGATAAGGGATAGAAGTACCAGTAGATTAAATGAGTTCCGAATACAAAAGTGACAACTTCAAGACTCCAGACCGCTCCTAATACAATCTTCAGCGTTTTTCTCCGGGTACTAGATTTCTCGCACGGAGTCGAAGGCCTTGAGAGTATGACTAATATTGTACAAGAGAGAGAGAAAGAAGTGAATTGAAGTGTGTGTTGGAATGAATTACAAAGACCCTTTAAATATATAAGATTTTTGCCTGCAAATGGCTGGCAGTCCGTTTGGCAGGCCATTTGGCAGGCCGTTTTTGGAGGCCGTTTGCTAAGGCAAGCCGTTTAATGAGCCTGTTTGATCTGACCATTGGCATGCCATTTTCCATACTGGCAGGCCATTTGGCAAGCCATATGGCAGTCCGTTTGTTGGCTTGGTCAGCCTGATTTCCTGGATCGTAACTTGATTACTTGTCTTTCACCGTTTTCGCTCCAGAATCTTTGTTTTAGCTCCGATTCTCTTGATTCTTTTTGCACCATCTTCATAATTACTTGTTCTTCAATTCTAACTGACAAAGTGGGTATTTTGCCGACAAAGTTTGAATCTTTCTTGTTTTTAGGCCTTAATACCGGGGTGAAAACGTGACTTTTTAGCCGATATCATTTCACAAGTTCGCATACAAATGAAACACATCAAGTAACATATAAACTAATATATTATAGAAGATCAAAGTCTCAATCAACTTCTAGTTCACTCTAGAGATTTTCGTTCACATTCGAAAACAGATTCAGCTCACTTAACAACACGAATCTTTGTTTTGACATAACGGAAGCATTAAGAAAGCGTTTAACGTAAATCTTAAGTCTAACATGCATGATTTTCGCAAGGAATACAATAGTACACTTTTCATTAGTCAAATCACAAAGCATTCAACTCAGAAAATTCGTATTACGAGCATAACCTAGTCAAAACTTCGATTTAGCATATCTTGAGCATACGATAACGAAATCACGCAAAATTAGAGTCTAAAATTAATAACTTTTCGATATCTATCCATCTAAACATATTATAAGATCAGTAAATAAGTCAATTTTATCAAATCTACAAGATAAAAATTCATTTTTCATGCAAACATCACCAATCGAGCAATCAAACGATAAATAACAACACAAGACACCATTAATTGAGCACTAGACTTGATTACACTATGTAATTGAACAAAAATCTGATTTAGAAAAGTTAGGGTTTGTAATTATACCTCAATTGATCAAATAGCTTATACTATCGCGTAGAGAATGATGCGTAGAACAACGTTCGTGTTGAAGGTTTAATCTAATTTCAAGTTGTGAGTGGTGTCATGGTGGTGATGGTGGTTTTCGATGGTGAGAGCAAGAGAGGGAGAGGGTGTCAATTGAGCTAGGGCAAGAATGAGGCTCCAGATGTTTTTATTTGCTAATTAAATTAAGTTAGGGCCTAAAAGAACACTAGATCACTAGAAGCCCAAATTACAAAACATATGGGGTGTGGGTGGTGAGTTCGGCCGAATGGCCCTCTAAGGGTTGTCCTGGGCTCAGTTTTGCTAAATTACTCATAAGCGCGTGGTCCGTTTAGAGTGCTGTTAACCGTACCATGTCTCCGGAACGTAACTAGTCGTTAAAACGAAATCACCGAATTTAATTCACTAATTAAATAATAAATTAAATAAGTTTTTCTTAAAGTCAATAATTATTGAAAATAATTATTTTGTCGTTTCTCTGAGTTCTGTAAACCGTAAAGCTTTCTAGGCGATTAACTTAATCGTAACGTTTTCTAGTTATTTCACTTTCTGAAATAAGTTCATAAATTAATATAACATATTAATTCAAGTAATTCTCTAAGAACAAGTATGCATTTAATCGTAGTAAACACATAAGTCTAAGTAAACACCGTTAAACACTTAACGGACAAGTAACGATAGTAAACGAAAAAAGTCGGGTTGTTACAGCAGCCTCGGTAAGATAATCAGATTCGGTATTAGATTAAGAAAATGCAACAGTCTTTGACTTTGACTCTCCTATTCATAGATACCGAAAATGAGTCAAAATTGGTCCTTTCCCAATGGGCCTAAAATACCGAATGCAGTCCATTTTCAAACTTTAACCAATTTAACTTTAAATTTTGACAACTCATTATCAGGAAATTTACAAGTTTATAATATTTTCCTTAAAAATCAAGATAGAGTGAAATTTGAGCATTTTGAGACTTATTGAATCACGACTTTTTATTGTCAGACTCGGTATGATGCTAAAAATAGCATTTATTTATGAAAATTTCAAATCTTTTTGGATTTTATCTTTTCAAATTTTTATGAATTTTCTAAAATAAAGATTCGTAGTTAGAAAAAATTACATTATGTACAAAACACAAATCTTCAGTGATACCAATTGTTAAAACGGGTTGCATACTAAGATGTATACAAGCCAAAGTGAATTTTGTAAGATTAAAACAAAAGATTTATGAATTCACTCTTGAAAATCAATTTCCTTTTCATTTTCTCCCTTTCTCCCCCTTCAAAATGTGATATACAATTAAGTAAATCACCATTTTGATTTTGCCACAAAAAAATTGAATAACTCCCTCTTGAAATATGATATCAATCCGTTACCTCCCCCTATCGTAACTGTTGAAATATAAGCCTAGGAAGTTAACAGGTAAATAAAATCTCCCCCTTAAATGATAATATCTAGAGCAAAAGAGATCAGTTGCTCCCTTTAGAAAGTATTTACTCCCCCTAAACATAAGATCCCATGTATAAGTCCCAATAATACTAAGGTATTAAGCACTATACTCAACCATGCCAATTTGTTAAATCAAGAACTTTAGCCTAACTTCATTTAAAGGTTTAGTGAACATGTCGGCTAATTGTACTTTTGTAGGCACGAAGTATAATTCTACATCTTCCTTTTCTACATGGTCCTTAATAAATTGATAACGAATATCTATGTATTTAGTCTTAGAATGCTACACTGGGTTGCGAGTAATTGCAATTGCACTCTGTGAATCAAAGTATATCGGGGTCTTAGTGATCTTAAAGCCATAGTCTAATAGTTGAGTTTTTATCCACAAAACTTGTGAACAACAATGAGCTACAGCAATGTACTCAGACTCAGCCGTTGACAACGAAACACAGTTTTGTTTCTTGGATGACCAACCAAACTGTTCCCCAACATCTGAATTGATCCAGATGTGCTTTTCCTATCAACATGGCTACCGCCATGATCCGCATCAGTATAAGCAGTGCGAGTAAAATCAGATCCATGTGGATACCAGATTCAAAGATTAGGAGTACCTTTTAGGTACTGAACAATCCTAAACACCTCTTTGGAGTGGGATTTCTTAGGGTTGGACTGAAAGCGGGCACAAACAGTTACAACTAGTGTAATGTCTGGTCTACTTGCAGTCAAATACATTAAAGAGCCAACCATGCTTCGATAAAGCATTATATCAAAGGGTTCCCCATTTTCATCAGCGTTTAACAAAGTCCTCATTCGGGTTGACACTGTTCTCAAATCAGTCATTTTTAAACGTTTTATCATGTCGTTAATGTATTTTTTTACTGATAAAAATGCCATTTGGTAATTGTTTGACTTGTAACCCCAAGAAGAAATTGAGTTGCTCAAGCATGCTCATTTCAAATTTGTTGGCCATAAGGTCACCAAATTATTTGCATAAGGCCGGGGACGTGGAACCAAAAATGATATCATCAACGTAAATTTGAACCAAGAGAATGTGAGCGTGGTTTTTACGGATGAAGAGCGTTGTATCAATCGTTCCACGAGAGAAGCCATTTTCCAGCAAATACTTTGTCAAGGTTTCGAACCATGCACGCGGTGCTTGCTTTAGACCATACAAAGCTTTCTCCAAGTAGTAGACGTGGTTCGGATGAATAGGATCGACAAAGCCTTCTGTTTGATCAACATAAACTTCCTCTTGAATATGACCATTCAGAAAAGTAGTTTTGACATCCATTTGAAACACCGTGAACTTCATATGAGAAGCATACGCAAGAAACAGACGAATAGCCTCAATCCTTGCAACTGGAGCAAATGTTTCATCATAGTCAATACCCTCTTGTTGTCGATATCCCTTGGCCACAAGACATGCCTTATTTCTAACCACAACCCCATCGGAATCCTTCTTGTTCTTGAAAATTCACTTAACCCCTATTGGTCGTTGACCTGATGGTCTTGGAACTAATCGCCACACCTTCAAAAATTCAAATTGACCTATCTCATCTTGCATTGCTATCACCCAATGCGGATCAAGTAAAGCTTGAGCAACTGAAGTTGGTTCAATCTTACTAAGAAAGGCAGTATATAAACACATATCCCGAGTAGCCCTTCAAGTTGAAACTAAAGCAGTTGCATCACCAATAATAAGATCAATTGGATGACTTTTAGTCCATTGGTTGTTATGTGGAAGAGGACCTTCAGTAGTGATAAGATCATGTTCTGATGTAACAGTGTCTAATGGGTTAGTTTGTGTGTCTGGAGAAACAACCCGAATTGTATCAATTGATGTATCTTGAATTGGTTTAAGATTATCATCAGGGGGTGGGAGAGAGGATGAAGATGCAACATGTGAATCAGTTGGTATCGTATCTTCATCATAGAGACTTGGATGTGTCTCCACAGTAATTGATTGTGATGGTGTTTTCAGTACGACATGAACATCTGAATTCCATTGAGGAGTGTAAAGACTATCAAACAAGATAGCCAGTTCCTCTATTGTGAACGTAGGAACACCCTTCTTCAAGAAAATTGAGTTTTTGCACGGAAGAAGTAGTAGCCAGGTTAGGATTGGGTTTTGAACTGAATTGTTCAAAAGCCATCCCCGATAACTCATCAAATTTAACATTAATGCTTTCCTTGATCATCTTTGTCCTTTTGTGATAAACACGATAAGCAACCTTGTTTGACGAGCAATCGAAATAATATGGCCTGATCGCCATGAGGATCAAACTTTCCGATGCTGTCAAAATCATTAAGCACATAGTATATACAACTAAAAACACGGAAATAATTGACATTCGGGCGTCTACCATATAGAAACTCATACGAAGTCTTATCAAAATGTTTATTTATGATAAATCGAATTTGGGTATAACATGCAGTTGAAATGGCCTCCCCCCACATTTTTGGAGGTAGTTTGGTGTAGGCAAGCATTGTTTGAGCTGTCTCGCGCAACGTACGATTACATCGTTCGACAACTCCATTCTGTTGGGGGGTTCTTGCAGCAGAGAACTGATGTTCAATGCCTTGGTCTTTCAAATAACTATCAAGCAGGTCATTCTTAAATTCCATCTCATTATCAGTTATGATGCTCTTAACATGTTTGTTAAAAGAGCGTTGAGTCTTTTTGATGAACTCAATGATAATGGAGGGGGTTTCAGATTTGTTCCTCAAAAGAAAAATCCATGTATATCGAGTATAGTCATCTACATTGACAAGCACATGTTTCCGACCACCAGGCTAGAAACTCTCATGGATCCACATAAGTCCATATGCAATAATTGCAAAGACGATGAAGTACTGGGTTTTGCTTAAGCGGATGATTAGTCCGTTTCAGCTTACCCAATGCACATGATGGACACACATGATGCTTATCATATTGAAAGTTGGGAATACCATCAACTAAGTCTTTAGAGACTAGTCGATTGATACCCTTGTAATTCAGGTGTGACATCCGATGATGCCATAACCACGAATTTTCTTTTGTAGAACAAGTAACCAAACACATGTTTCCATGTGATGGTGCATCATTGAGGCCAAAGTGTATAGTGAAGTACAACGTTTACCAATAAGGAGATCATATCCATCGGTGGATTGCACCGAGCATTGATGACGTTCGAATAGAACTTTGAGATCTCCATCGCAAAATTGGCTGACACTAAACAAACTGCACCCTAAACCGGCAACATACGAGACCCATTTGATTATTATGCCTTTTTTCACATAATCTCCATATCCCGTTATTGCTGCAATCTCGTCATTTCCAAATGTAACCGTTTATAGGAATTTGTCAACGTAATTGACAAGCAAGTATTTATCACCCGTCATGTGCCGAGAACAACCGGAGTCGATATACCAAACATAGACATTGAAACCCTGTAAATGTTAAGATTCTTAGAGTTTAGGTACCCAAAGTTTCTTGGGTCCTCTACGGTTAGTACCAGCAACAAACTTTGGATCACAAATAAATGTATCACGTAATGCAGCATGCAATTTAGACATTAAAGCATCATTTAAAACCACATTATATGAAGCATCATAAGCAATATCAAGGTTTACATGATCATCAGAAGTCTTTACACACAAATTATTCCAAGTAGATGTTTTGTTCACGGAAGAAAATTGAAAAACATGTGATGACTTCCTAGGTCGACTAGCAGATTTCTTGTTTTGGTTTGCTACTTTCTTAGTCTTTGACTTAGGAACCCATATAGACTTGTAATTCAAGTTTAGATTATAACATGTGACACGAAAAACATCTTTGTTAGTGAGGCGTCCAAACTTTTCCACTGACATTTGAGTAGATTGATTTTGCAAATTTTTCATTTTGCTTTTACGTTCCTTTGATCATACTCACTCAAATTAGGTTTTGGACTCGTGTGTTGATTTGAAGACTTCATTGGTTTCTTAAGACAACCCACTGAATGTTTAGAGAAACAATTTGTCATTACATAATTAGAAATCATGATTTTACTATTTACGTTTTCGGCTTCCCTCCCCAACATGCCTTGAATAGCTTACATCATCATTCCTTTGGCATGATATAGCTTTCATAACCTTCTTTATCAACTTCTTGATCTTGGATTGGTACCTTTTCCTCTTGAGTTGATTCAAGTAAATTTTCTCCATTTTTGAATCGGGGTCTAAACCATAGAAAGGATCTTTTGATTCTTCCAAGATTTCTTCCTCATCACTATCTGATATATTGTCTAAGTTAACACGAGCATTCACCATATCTTCATACACTTGCTCGATTATATCAGAATCATCATCTTTAACATGTCCTTCTGACTCGTACCCCATTTTTGTGATTTTACTTCTGCTAAGTGGCTGAAGAGATGGAGGGTGTTGATCATGATGGGTGATCTCAATGTAGTTAAATAACTTGTTGAGATGGATCCCATACGGAAGTGCCCTAGAAGTATCCTTGGGAACGTCGATCATTCTTGTTGCCATGAGATAAGCCATGTTAACACATTCTCCTTTTTTTAGACACCAGAGAAGATCAATTTGAGTGGTATGAGCATTTGAGTGATTTCCCAGTTTACAGTAGATGTTGTAATCGATCACTTTGTTCCAAATGTCATACTTTTGACGTAAGTGTCTCCCAAGAACCCCTTGTTCAAGTAACTCACTTCTTGACACATTCTTCAAATACAGTTTCTTAATTGCTTTGTCGACGTTTACAAAGGATGGAAGATAGGAAAGACTGTGTCCTGTGTGGAAGAAACATTTTTCGTCAGTAGGGACTTCCAATATTCTTCCAAAGTCTTCATGTGAAAATGTACATCGTTGTTTGCTGAATCTGAATGAGATTACTCCTTCTTCAAATGTGAAGCTGGCATAGAATTCACGAACCAAAGAGGTGTATATGGGTTCTTTTAGATTAAGGAACACATTCCACCCCAAATTTGAGAATGTATGAACCATTTTCGGAAAATCTTCAGTTTTGATCATCCTTCCATCAGCAATTTTCCGAGTGCTTATGAATTCTTGATTATACACAGATCTTTTTATGTTTGGAGGAGGATTATAGATTCCCTTTCCTTTGCTTATCATTTTCCTGTACAAAAACACTTTAATTTAAATCAAAGTGAACATACAAATGACTCAGTTGTGTAATCAATGATTTGAAAACTCGGCTAACATAAGCACACTTGTGTTCTAATGTTAACTTTTCTTCACATTCTTACCCTCTTTTGGTAAGAGTATGTTTGCAAATATATGTGTTGGGATTTAACAAGTTCCATTATATATAAAACCATTTAAGAATCAATTAAAAGCGGAAGCATGTAATTACCATTTTAGAACATGTTAATCTTTAACCAATTAAAGTTAAATCCCAATTAGGATCAAGTTGTGAAACATACTTACAAACTACAAGTAAGAAAAGTGTTTATACCTTCTCCTAGCTTGTTGATAGATGATGATGAAGATGATGATGAATGGAGCTCCAAAACTATGAAACCTCAAGTAGTTATACCCCAAACTTGTGCACCAACACCCTAGCTTTGGTTAGGATTTAATTTACACTTGATATGGACTTTCAAAATCAAATTAAGAACCCCTTAATCCTCTTGAAAACCCACGGCTGTAACAGCCTAAATGCAGCAGAATTTTTTGCTTTTGATGTGTTTATTCAAGTGTTTAAGTCTCCAAGAGGTCTTGGTACATATGCACTTGGAATATATGGAAGTAACCACTCAAAATACTAGTCAAATGCATGCTTGTTGAGACTCCAATGCCACCTCCACAATTGGTTAATAAAATATGTTTTATAAAAGACTTGAATTTATTTTATAAAAGACTTGTATTTTATAAAACCATTTCATAAACTTCCATATATATTTATGTACATTTTATTATATAAAACCCATTTATATAAAATGTAACATAAATTTATTAATTATTTAACCTATAAATAATTAAATCCATATATATAAATTTTCCACAATTTATATATATATACACATCAAGTAATATTTAAGAAAACCATTTTTCTTAAAGTTCAAGTGTTTCGTATTTAATCAACGATCCAATTGTTAAGATCAAATACTAATAAGGTGTCGGTAAGCTTGTTATTGGGTATGACCCGACTTGGATCAAAACATATTAGCCACGTTAATTTAATATGTCTCTCGGGCATATGAAATACCTTCAATCTCCCACTTGCACGAGAAACATAAGAAATTAATGCAAGTGATGGATACAGCCTAACACACCGTCCATCACCCCTAATATGTTATGACTTTGTGCCATTCAATAACATCATCCCTTTCGAGCTCCCTACTCGAACTGATATATGTAGGTGAATCTTTCATTATTTCCTTTCGTCCTAGATGTCATGTTAAATCCAAGAGATACAGAGTGATCACTCTCTTATAGATTTAACTTTTCAGGCCTTAGACATCTGACTCTCAACGAATAAGAGGGACAAATTCCATCTTGACTACATACGTCCTAGATATACACTTTGTAATATACCTGAGTTCTTCCTTATGTACTACCATGTTTCAGAATAGCGAAGGAAAGAATCAAGGCACAGTACTTGGTGAATATCCGAACCCAATATGTATCTCAGGTCAGAGGATACAATGATATTCGCCTTTACTCAAGATTACATGTGATCAACCACAAAGGCTCTATACAGTAATTCTTGAGAGCGGGTCTTCCAATATTTGTTTCCCACAAATATCTATGAACCTTGGTTGCAACCTTGCCCCACATTCAACCTATGAATGTATACCAATCCGAGTTCATAATAGTCTAAACCTCACACTTGTTCCCACAAATGTGATCGACTACGGAAATTTAGAATAATTGCTTATTCATGGATGAAATATGCAAAATAGGAACATAACTCAAAATTAATAAATTAATACCTCAATTATATTAATGAGTTTGAACAAATATCATTCCGTTACAATACTTAAAACAGATCATGACCAATCACTAGAATACCGAAGCCCTAATGCACTAACATGTCCCTCATGCTTTGGCCCATGTAAAAGCTTCGTGAGTGGATCCGCAACATTTTGATCTGTGTGAACTTTGTGAATACATATATTTCCCTTTTCAACCTCATCCCTGATGTAGTTGAATCTCCGCTCAATGTGACGAGTCTTTTGATGAGCACGAGGTTCCTTGATTTGAGCAATCGCACCCTCGTTGTCACATAAGATCTCAAGAGGGTCCTGAATGGAAGGGACCACTCCTAAGTCGTCGATGAATTTCTTCATCCATGCAGCTTCCTGAGCTGCCAGTGAGGCGGCAATGTACTCCGACTCTGTAGTGGATAACGCAACAACTTCCTGTTTTGAGCTCTTCCAAGAGACCGCACCACCATTTAACATGAAGACATAACCGGATTGTGATCGAGAGTCATCTCGATCAGTTTGGAAACTCGCGTCCACGTAACCTTTTACAGCGAGTTCCTCCTCACCAGACCCATATATTAGAAACATATCCTTAGTCCTCCTAAGGTATTTCAATATGCTTTTAACAGCAATCCAATGACTATTTCCTGGGTTATTTTGGTATCTACTTGTCAAGCTTAGAGCGCATGACACATCCGGTCTAGTACATATCATTGCATACATGATAGACCCAATAGCAGATGCGTATGGGACTTTCTTCATTCTCTCTTGTTCATCTTTCGTGGCAGGACACTGAGATTAACTGAGAACGGTTCCTTTTTGAATGGGTACCAAACCTCTCTTAGAGTTTTCCATCTTGAACCTTTTCAAGATTTTATCAATGTATGTACTTTGACTTAAACCTATCAATCTCTTGGATCTATTCCTATAGATCCCTATCCCCAATATGTATTGTGCTTCTCCAAGATCCTTAATGGAGAAGCAACCTTTTAGCCAAGTTTTGACCTTTTGCATTGTGGTTACATCATTCCCAAATAATAATATATCATCCACATATAGCACAAGGAACATTATAGAGCTCCCACTAGCCTTCTTGTATACACAAGCTTCATCACCATTTTTAATGAAGCCAAATTTCTCAGCTTCCTCATTAAAACGATGATTCCACATTCTAGATGCTTGTTTCAATCCGTAGATTGACTTTTTTAACTTGCATACCTTTTTAGGATATTTTGGATCAACAAAACCTTCAGGCTGGACCATATAGACATCTTCCATAAGATATCCATTTAGGAAAGCGGTTTTGACATCCATTTGCCATATTTCATAGTCGTAGTGAGCAGCAATGGCAAATAATATCCTAATAGACTTTAGCATTGCCACTGGCGAGAAAGTTTCATCATAATCAACCCCTTGAGTTTGAGTGAAACCTTTTGCTACAAGTCTAGCTTTATATGTATCCAAGTTTCCATGTATGTCGGTTTTCTTCTTGAAAAGCCATTTGCAATCAACTAGCTTAGAGCTAGGAGGTTGCTCAACAAGTTCCCACACTTGGTTTTCATACATGGATTGCATCTCGGCGTTCATGGCTTCCTGCCATTTATCTTTATCAATCCTTGATAAAGCATCTTCGTAGTTTGTCGGTTCATCCAAATCAACCGTATAGCATCCATCCACGAGAAAACCATATCTCTCAGGAGGATTACTAATCCTACTAGATCTTCGAACGTCTTGTGTACTTTGATCATCCACTTGATCATTTTCAACATCCTCATGTTGAGTACTAGTGCCAACCATTTGTGTATCATCAACTTGATCTTGTACCTCTACAAGATCTATTTTCCTTTCACCATCACCTTCCATTAGGAATTTGGTTTCAAGGAATTCCGCCTTTCGAGCAACAAATACATTTTGCTCGGTCGGATCATAGAAATAGTATCCCATATTATCCTTGGGATATCCTATGAAGATACACTTTGTGGATCGAGCATGTAACTTATTAGCTACATGGCGCTTAGGATAAGCTTCACATCCCCATACTTTCAAGTATGAAAGAGAAGGAGGTTTTCCAAACCACATCTCATGAGGAGTTCGTTCCACTTTCTTGGTTGGGGCCATATTTAAAATACGAACCGCGGAGCTTAGACAATAACCCCAAAATGATAGAGGTAACGAGCTTCTTGCCATCATAGATCGAACCATATCCATTAGGGTTCGGTTCTTCCTTTCGGAAACTCCATTGAGTTGGGGTGTTCCGGGTGGAGTGAGTTGTGAGATAATCCCACAACTCCTAAGATGATCTTGGAAGGCATCGCTTAAGTATTCTCCTCCTCTATCGGTATGAAGTACCTTAATTGTCCTATTGAGTTGATTTTGTACTTCGTTTTGATATTCTTTGAATGCTTCAAACGTTTCGTCCTTGTGTCTTAATAAGTAGACATATCCGAAACGACTAAAGTCATCAATGAAAGTAACAAAGTATCTTTCACCATTCCTAGTCATGGGTTTAAAGGGTCCACATACATCCGAATGTATTAATCCCAATAAATCTTTAGCCCTCTCATAAGTCCCTTTGAAAGGTGCTTTAGTCATCTTGCCTTGTAAACAAGATTCGCATACATCAAACGAATCCATTTCATTTGATTTCAAAAGTCCATTCCTTTGAAGTGTATGCATTCGGTTCTTGTTTATGTGACCAAGGCGACAATGCCATAAATAGGAATCACTCAAATCCCTTTTGAGTTTCTTGGTGCTTGTATGGTATATTGAGCTACTAGATAATGTGTCATCATGAACCAATTCATAAATTCCATTTGAAGGTGAAGCCTTGAAATAGAATACATTATCTAAATAAATGTGGATATCATCATTAACAAAATTAGGATTAAAACCACATTGTTTCAAACGGGAAACAGAAATAATGTTTCGACATAAGTCGGGTGCATACAAAACATCATTCAAAATAAGTTCCAAGCCACTTGGAAGTTTTAACACAAAGTCTCCTTGAGCTTTCACTTGCACTTTAGCTCCATTCCCCATGAAGAGACTTGATGTTCCCGTTTGTTTGTTACTTCTTTTGAACCCCTGCAAAGAATTGCAAATGTGAGTTCCACATCCAGTGTCTAATACCCATGTATTAGAAGAAGTAATGCTAAGCTCTATATATACCATATATATATTACCTGAGGATTGCCCCGCATCCCTCTTCTCCTTCAACTCCTTAAGGTAGACCAGACAGTTTCGTTTCCAATGACCCATCTCACCGCAACCGAAACATGGGTCTTCCTTGGGGTTTGCCTTCTCGGCTACCTTTTGCTTCTTAGCCTTGTTCTTGGTTGGGTTAACCATCTTCCCCTTCCCTTTGCCTTGATGGGCGGGTCCTTTCCTCTTAGCCACCTTTGGCTTAGAGGCGTTACCTTTGGATCCACCTTGATCGATTGCTAACACGGGTAAAGCCCTTTTACCCATGCTAGTTTCGGCCGTTCTAAGCATACCGTGAATCTCACCTATGCTCTTATCCATCCCATTCATATTGTAATTAATTACAAATTGATCAAACCTTTTTGATAGGGAGTTAAGGATAAGATCGGTGGCTAACTCATTAGATATGTTTAGGTTAAGACGGTTAGCACGATCGATAAGGCTTTTCATCTTAAGTACGTAAGATGAAACCGATTGGGTATCGTCCATACGACAAGCATGTAGCGCCCGAACCGTTTCGAAGCGTTCGACACGCGCTTGTTGGAGGAACATCTCCTTCAATTGCGTTATCATGTCGTATGCACTATGATGCTCGAAATCCTTTTGGAGTTCGGGTATCATAGTCCCAAGCATTAAGCATGAGACTTGAAGGGAGTCGTGGCAATACTTATCGTAAGAGGCCATTGCCTCCTCATCATCCTCATCCGGTTGATCGGGAATGGGGTCCTCAAGCACATACATTTTATCCTCTTGTTTGAGGACAATCCGAAGATTGCGGAACCAATCCATAAAGTTTGTATGGTTGAGTTTGTCTTTCTCTAAGAGAGACCTTAATGATAGGTGGTTTAGATTAAGTGGTGCGTTTGGAATGTTGTTGTTGTTATTGGCGGCCATCTACAAAATTAACAAAGTTCGTTTAAGTATCGATTTTAATTTAACATTCAATACCCTTTAAATCAAATTGAATTATTAAATTCTAGAATCCAACGGTAAACCAAATTTCGGTTAGGTGACCTTTATCCCGCAATTTGATTTAGCTAGGTAGTCAATAAATGACAATTGCAATCCATTTGCAACTTCTAGAGTATGGGATCATGCAATCCTTTTGCATGGCATATTTATCCCATCAACGCCTATTTGTTCTTCATGCTTCGGTGACCCTAAGTTCATGATTCCCAAATCAAGTCGTCCTACTTGTATAGACTTGTAAATTTAACTTACATGTGGTTAGGTGACCTTTATCCCACAAGCATGCGAAATTTACCTTAATTATATTAGTTTGCTCATAATGGTTAGGTGACCTTTATCCCATCATGAGTTCCCTAATATTCCTAAGTGTCACACAAATAGGATGGCGTTAAACTTGTTTACCTTGTTAATAAGGGATTTTGAGTTTTCGTTAATTCTAGTTTGAGAAAACTTTGCACCATACACCAACATGCATTTAGTGTATGGTTTATTTGAAAATCCATTTTCATGTTATGTAATAAAGCCAATTTTATTACTTTGATATAAACCATTTTATATGTATGATCCTTATCATGTTCTTAATAACCGATTATTAATGTCCTTTTAGCCGTTTTTAATTTAACCATTTAAATTGACGTTTTGCATGTCGTTAATAATGTCAATTTTAACCAATTTAAATTGCCATTTTAGTTTGTTGTTAACTTGTGTGATGAACTTGTAGCATACAAACATACAATCCACATAATCATACAAAACAACCACGCATGCAAAATCATATGTTCACAATCAAGCCATTTTTGGTAGACATTTGTTTAGCCGAAAACAAATGCCACCGGTTAAGGGTAATAACACAAAGTAGGAAGTTTTAACCTCCCACTTAATCTTGCATCTAAATGCTTCTTCATGTGTTCTTCAAGTCTTCATCATTTTACAAAATATATCCTAATACATTTTGTCTAGAAAATGAAAATACAACCTAATCTATTTTACATACCAAATATAAAATAAATTACATAACCAAAAGAACAATTATTACAAACCAAATTACATGAATATTACAACCACATGAATGAATTAATATTACATACCAAATGAATAGATTAATTCAACCAAACATGCAACCATTCAAACACAAGGTCAAGGCTTGATTGTGAACTTTAACATACAACAAATATGACCAAAATGGAACAACCCAAAACCCATTTTGGGTGTCCAAGAATTCGGCCTAACCATAAACCCACCCAAAATTTATAATTTTTGCATTTTACTTTCATGCATGTACATAAAATGCAAAATATATAGTGAGTTTAATAACCATCTCGAAGCATATTTCAACAACTTCGGCTCTAGATACCATTGTTGGGATTTAACAAGTTCCATTATACATAAAACCATTTAAGAATCAATTAAAAGCGGAAGCATGTAATTACCATTTTAGAACATGTTAATCTTTAACCAATTAAAGTTAAATCCCAATTAGGATCAAGTTGTGAAACATACTTACAAACTACAAGTAAGAAAAGTGTTTATACCTTCTCCTAGCTTGTTGATAGATGATGATGAAGATGATGATGAATGGAGCTCCAAAACTATGAAACCTCAAGTAGTTATACCCCAAACTTGTGCACCAACACCCTAGCTTTGGTTAGGATTTAATTTACACTTGATATGGACTTTCAAAATCAAATTAAGAACCGCTTAATCCTCTTGAAAACCCACGGCTGTAACAGCCTAAATGCAGCAGAATTTTTTGCTTTTGATGTGTTTATTCAAGTGTTTAAGTCTCCAAGAGGTCTTGGTACATATGCACTTGGAATATATGGAAGTAACCACTCAAAATACTAGTCAAATGCATGCTTGTTGAGACTCCAATGCCACTTCCACAATTGCTTAATAAAATATGTTTTATAAAAGACTTGAATTTATTTTATAAAAGACTTGTATTTTATAAAACCATTTCATAAACTTCCATATATATTTATGTACATTTTATTATATAAAACCCATTTATATAAAATGTAACATAAATTTATTAATTATTTAACCTATAAATAATTAAATCCATATATATAAATTTTCCACAATTTATATATATATATACACATCAAGTAATATTTAAGAAAACCATTTTTCTTAAAGTTCAAGTGTTTCGTATTTAATCAACGATCCAATTGTTAAGATCAAATACTAATAAGGTGTCGGTAAGCTTGTTATTGGGTATGACCCGACTTGGATCAAAACATATTAGCCACGTTAATTTAATATGTCTCTCGGGCATATGAAATACCTTCAATATGAACATGTGTTATCACAATATTCATATAACACAATGATTTGCAAACTTAGTTATCATTAATACCTAGTGTTTTGATGTTAACATTCTTCACATTCTCACCCTCTTTTGGTGACAATGCGTTTGCACTTTAGATTATTAGTGGTTTTCATAATGTTCACATGGATTCGTGT